>NW_027116653.1:191186-191797 GCF_000696795.3 Halyomorpha halys | reverse complement strand
ATATTATTATTTATTATGTAGTCAATTTTTAAATAAGTAATGATCTAAACAATGCTAGTTTTACCGGTTTAACTATTTATAAAAATAATATATTTACTCTGTTGTGTGGATCGTTTTCCTTTTTTTTTGGGTTGACATTCATTAAGTGAACAAGATGCATATCCAGTATGAGTGCAGTGACAGTCATTGCATTCATCAAGTTTCCATTTATCTCCTGGTTTACACCTTCCGCTAGGGTTTATTTTGTCTGCAAATAAAATTTTAATCTATTTATCAATAATTATAGATCAAATCAAAAGTAAATAGATGTAATTATGTATTTGATAGTTTATTTTAAGCACATTATAAAACAACAGACTAATTAACTAAGCGATGAACACATATTATATACACAGAAAATAAAATTAAAAGATATGTTTAAGTATTACCTGCACGAGTTTCCCTTTTATGGTAGCATTTCTTGAAAGTACAACCTGGTAGATTCCCCTTTCGACAGGAACATTTATTGCAGTCCTCTAAAAAGGATCCATCCTTTATACATTGTCCTTTATGATTCAATAAAGACTCTTTACTTTCATACTCTCGTCTGTTGATTTTTCGAACTGAAATTG
>NW_027116653.1:172786-190576 GCF_000696795.3 Halyomorpha halys | reverse complement strand
CTATTTCTTGATTTCTATTTTTCCTTTAATTTACTGTATTTTCAATTATGATGGAAAGAGTTAAAATAGTTTTTATGATATTTAAATCTGCCCACATGGACTTGACTGAAGAATACGTACCGCCATCTTGGCTTTGTTTGGAATACAACGTATTTCTTTTAGACAAAGAAAACTGGTTAGCTTGCTTTATAATTTAAAATAACAAATAACAATATTAAAATTATATATAAAATGAAACATATTAATAACCCTTTATACATCAAAATATATTATTTCTCAAAAAGAGCATATTACAATATATATGCTATATATATATACAATATTTTAATTGCCAAAGTATTAAGAATCTCCAATTAAAATTATTAAGCAAATAATTATAAAACTTTTGGAACCTATGTGAACACTCGCATGTGCACACCTATACCATTCTAAATGTAGCTCTTTTAGAATAACAGTAATACTAACCATTAGCTGATGTTCATAAAACTGTAGTATAACACTAATACTCACAACCATCATATCAAACATATGGCTTGGAGTAGAAGTCAAAAATTCCCAATAGTCAGACTGATCGCCTCCTACACATATCTGTTGGTGATGAGTACTGCCTTAATTTTATGATTAGCTAGCTGCAGGACCAACTGATGAAAACCACATGTGAATAATACAGTACTGGTGATGATAGCCTTGTGTGCTGGGTATGTGATCTACATGAGTTTTCCACATACTATTATTGCAAGATCGTCCACAAAGCCAAGTTATGGTTTCTTTACGCTAAAGGAACCTGAGTACAGCATCATATGTTATATTTGTCATATATAATAGTTTTATGAAGTATTTCTTTATAGCGTTTTTGAATCTAGAACATCTCACATAATGATAGAAATTCACTTTAGAAAATAAACCTGGTCAAAGAATGGTATTCTGTTAATTCTTGTTTTCACATGACTTCCAAAGATTTTTTGTGGGATTGAAGTAACACCTACTGGATTTCAAATTTCAATAGTAATCAAAAAAGTTCTTTTTTTCATTATTTTTCTTTCTCTATTCTTAATTTTATCATCTAAAACAGTATCTCGCCAAGCTATCTTATTTTAAACTTGTACATTGCAGGAGTAAAGAAGATTGTCTTTAAGTAAAATGAAATTAAAAAGAAAATTTAACACTTGCCTAGGAAAATAAAAATGTACCACTAAAGTTTATTCATAGTAAATTAGCTGAAATCTAACAAATAGGTTTTGTTTTTTTTCCTATTCTCAATAGTACAATAATTATAGTCTTTTAAGTTTATATTCATAACATCATATGAAAATAGTGTGAAAATTGAATTAATTAAGTAGGTAGCTATATCTTGAACAAGTAACTAAGACTCAAACGGATTTTAAATTTTTTTGTTTTGCATGAGACAAATGCTTTCAAATGGTGCTCACCATCTTGGAGCAATGGTAAAAAGTGCTGTATTTCAGTGAAGATGGTCTGCTGGTTCTACAACTAGTGAGTCTACCAATGAAATATTACATTTTTTTTATATAATTTTTTTCAGATATTCTGATATGAGGCTCGCTAATAATTTTTCCAAAACTGGTCAATTGGTCTACAGAAATAAACACAATATGAAATCAACTCCTACTTCCATAGTGGCAAAAAAAAAATAAATAAACAAATAAAAAAGTGCATTTGCAAATTCCACACTTCCAAGTAGTAATAGCAATCCTTTTATTTCACAATGCAGGCAAATGGCCATTACAAATTTTTGCCACTGATCTCGATTAATTGCCAAATTTTTCACTTCTCTCCACTGATGTGCTGACTAATTCATCTTCCTGTTCTCACTCTGGTTCCTGGGTCAACATGGCTGGCTTATAATGGGTACAACATGGTTTCCAGTCAATTGCATATTTCTCAATAGCACTATTATGCTTCCTTAGAGATTGGATCTAACTATTTCCATTTCCTTTTCTTGATTAGTTCCTCTATTGGCTTGAGGTAGGTCCTCTGTATTAATTCTCAATTAGAAACGATTTCAGGCCTGTGGATGGCAAGTATTCTTCTCAAGTATCTATTAACAAATACCTAGAGTTTTTGCATAATTCTTTTAGTGATCCTTCATGTTTCAGATGCTTACAAGAGTTATGTCGGGGTTGTCTGGTCTTAGGCGATTTCTCCAGCCTGATATTTCTTTACAGAAGGCCCAGGACAAGGCATATTCATTATAAGTTTGGAACGGCCGTGCCAGAGGATGAGCCCTGGACACTGACACAGGTAGAGGAGGTCAGGGTAAGAGAGTCTGAGGTAGAGTGACAGTTCTAGTAGCCAAGATGAAGTGGACAGACCAGTAAGCTGATAAGGCTAGGTGCAGCTCTAGTTGCCGAGATGAAGCAGCGGACGGAAAGTGTAACTATTAAGGAGTAGGTTACAATCTTAGTTGCCGAGATGAAGCAGACAGACTAAGATTGCTGGAGAGAAGGAGAGGAGATAGGCCATCGTCTTAAGTGGACGTACAAAATAACTACTTATGCGATAATAGATTGGTAATAAACTTCTCTATCTCAAGCAGTGTATACACCACCTGTGCCATGACTAGACCCAGGAAAGGATGTGGATCTACGATAAAATTGGGGGATTTAGAGTCCCTTATTTATAGGTCTAGTCTATGCGGCTGTGACCGATAAGCGGTCGGTACATGTCTGCTTGAGATAGGTTCGTGCATTGCATTGTTATCATTTATTATTCATTGCACAGATATTGCTAAGTAATATGTACAGAAATTATTAACATATAAAGATTACAACGTGTTCTTTACAAAATGAAGTGATTTATAAATTTGAGAGCTTCGGTGAGGCTCGAGGTGGAGCGCTCTGGTGAGTTGTGGTCCAAATCACTTGCTCCCTCTCGCTACAGTTATAAGAGGACATTTGTTTTTAACAGACACAGTTTTGTATTCTGAGAGATGCTTTTGTTCTTCTAAACTTTGCACAACTGGACAAATGCTCTCTTGGCTTTGTACAATTCACACATCCAAGGTGTAAAATTCTACATGATTTTTTGCCAAACACATATTTCTGAGAGGTAGTGCCTTTTAATAAAAAAAAATTTGGTAATCAGGTGGAATAACCTCCACTCTCCTCTGCGATTCTCAGGCTAAGTGAGTATAGCATATTTAGAAGGGTTGGTGAAGCAATTAAAGAAAAATTAGGTACACATGTATGAGACAAATGGTTGGCAATAAAAGGTTTTAAATTAATTTAAACTAAAGCTTGATAATTACCATCAGGAGCTACCTCTTGATGGTCGCATTGGTTGTAAGTACAACCTGGTTGATTTCCCTTTTTACAGAAACATCTATTGCAGCTATCAAAATATGACCCATCCTTTATGCATAGGCCTTCGGTATCCAGGAAGGACTGCTTCCTTCCATTTGCTTGTCCATCTACACTCCAAGCTGAAACTAAATGAAAATATACTAAATATTTTATAAGCCAAAGTATCAAGCATATCCAATTACAATTGAAGACCATAGGGGAAGAACAGCATAAACAGATTTTTTTCCAAAAATGAGGTGGAAATCGATTATTATAGTTTTTTTCATGGACAGGATGGTGAAATAAAAACAAGGGGAAAATGGCTTCTTCTTAGCTTAAAACTTAGTTGAAAAAAGTGCATAGAAGAAGAACAGCTCAATGAAGATAACTTGATTTACCTTAAATTACACTACCAATGAAAATAATATTAATTCCAAATTAAAATAAACAAATCCAACTTAATTTTAGTTGCCTGAAAAAAATTTAAAAGCAGGGTTAGGCCGTTCTTCCCCTGTCTTCCATTATGAACAAAAAAATAACATTTTCTTAAGTTATGTGAATATATGTAATATAATTCTCTTTCTCAGATTAGACAATGAAGATACTAAACAATGCTAAAATAAAAGGATACAAAGGAGGAAATGGCTTTGAAGTAGCGGTGGTCTGATTGAGGAAATTCTGGGATTAGTAATATAATAATTGTAAAAAACAACCAGAAAATAAAAATTAGTTATATCCAAATAGTGAGCACTTAAGGGCCGAAACGGACGTGTCGTTTTAAAAAGATGGACCTGTCCAAGAAAATATGCTTGCTCATCCTTAAGCGAATGGAATTTGATAAAATCGATACGAGACCATTTTTACACAAATCTCCAACTTCCCTACAAGATTGATCTAAGTAGAAAGAGCTATATTGGAGTCATTGTTGCGTCAGGATGATAGATTTGCCCACGCATCAACCAAAGAAGGGGATGAAATTTGATAAACTTAATATGGGACACCATTTTGTACCAGGCTACGCAGTCGCTGAAAGTTGTATAAACATCGAATAAACGGTGGTAGGAATTAAGGGGGAACATGAATTTGACTCTCGACACACACGACTCATTAGACTCCTTGATGTCCCAAATATAAAATACGAGAAGAAATTTTCGATTCGAAGGATGTTTGTTTTTCCACTTTCTACATTAATACAAAGCTTCGGTAGTGAGAAAGAGGAAATGTTCTGTTACTAGACAACGGTTGAGCTAGGAGGTGATTTAGTTGGTATCATGATCAACTGCCCGATTTTTAGCCATTAAGGGTACCTATTCATGAGGCTGGGTGGACCCTGGAGAGCTCCGTGGGTACTCAACTGACTCACGGCTCTCCGATTGGCTTTCAAGCATTGGACCTCTGAGCACCGTTGACACCTCTGCTCAACAAAAGATGGGCATTATTATTCTTATAGATACCATGTTATACACTGAATAACTATTTTGGTTTCACATTAGCCATGAGTCAACCTTGTGTCCTCCGGGGTTCACCCAGCCTCAGGAAGTGAGTACCCTTAATTGGGTAAAATCCGACGGTGGTGCATGATTGTGACCAAATCATCTTCCACAACCCTTGGTCTAGTAACAGAACTTACAATGTACTGCAACCTTTACTCTTCATGGGTTGTAGTGGTACAGATTTAATTTGATATATAAAAGCCATGAAACAAACATCCTTAAGCAATGAAGGATAAAAGAAAAATGTATTCACTTTATGCATCTAAAACATTTCTAACAAGCAATGATAGATCTTATCAATCAATATAATACAATCAATGTGAGTTAATATCGATAGTAGATTCATCTAAAATTCATGTACATCAAGTTGTAAATAAGCATTCCAATACATACTTTATTATTTTTTTATTAAGTCTGTAAGTATTTCATACAAAAAGACTTATAATATTAATGGTAGTCAATGAATACGATGGAGGAGAGGTCAGACCATACAACCCGATAAGGTTTTTGCTACTATCTCGGGTAAGATAACTGAAATGATTAATGTTTAGATCATAATTATTAATAATGGTCGTGAGTGACGTCATGTTACGGGTCGATGCGCCACGTCACTTCATGACTCCTTTACGGCACATTTCTGTCCTAGACAAATAATAATAAAAAATAAACAAATTTCAAGGTATCTCTCTTAATTTACATAGGATATAACTAGAGGACTCCAAAAAGTTTTAAGGATATAACTACATCATTAGTATACATATGTGCTGCGATGTCTTGGGGGTTATCTATACTTGATGGGTTTATTTTGGAACGCTTGTGACAGATATGCTATTTTTGGTCAGTATTCATGAAAACTCTGTGGGTATTAACTATAGCCCTATCGGGCGCTCTCTCTAGGCAGCACATCGGGGAACGCTCTACAAACAGTAGGGATATCTGGGCGGACCAACACTAGCACGAAAATCCAGGGGCGTCTGCCCATAATAGGCTGCCATCTGTCTGCTTCTATTCGCAGTGAGGTGGTGGTTTGGAATTTGGCAAAGCAAGGGCAAAACCTGCCAGGATGTATAAAATGTGAAGGCCAAGTATAACCATATGATGGGTCAAATAAACGGAATAATTACAGCAGTTGGTAAACCAGGACTCCTGGAAAATCCACTTCCCTTTAGGGAACTCGGCCTTACGGATTCTGTGAAGTGTCAACTTTCGCTATATTTATCAACTATATTTATCCACTTCAAGAGAGATTAATAAATACATACCGGCTGTCAAGACCATATAAAACAAAAGAAAACGTTTACGAACAATCCTCGTAAACTTATACTGAACAATATAATAACATACAAAATAAAATAAAAAATTGCAAACTATTTACAATAAACCATAGTCAGTAAGCAATAGGAATACAGTTCTCTTAAACTCAATCATATACAAAAGAAAAATACATGTACCAATAACACTGTAAAATATATACATAAATATAAAACAAAAGAATTCCTGGAACAATGACAAAGATTATATTAACAAAAAATATTTTGAAACTTATATATTAAAAATTCAGAAACAAACTAAAACAAAATAAAATAACTACATTTCTGGTGGTCTAATCTAGTTGTGGTGATATGAAGAAACTCTATATTGTAATTGCCGGAAGTTTCAACTGTTCAATATGGACAGTTCTCTTTCTAGGTTCTTTGACATTTTCTATTGTAACAATATTATGCTCTCTAATGACAATCACTCTGAATGGGCCCTCATACCTCTGCAACTCTTCCCCTCTGTTAGTCCCCACTTTCTTATAAACCACCGTCCCAATATTTATTTTACCCATCAGTTCTCGGACATTATTTTTTCAACACAATTGTTTCTAAATGTTGGGTTCATTAATTATTTACTGTTTTAGTTTATTCAAAATATTTTGGACTAAGTTATGTATCTATTTGGAAAAAGAACTTCCTTTGCTAGGTGGAAATTTTGAACATGAATCTAATTATTAACTTAATTAAATCTGGCAATTACAACATAAAAATCAATAACAATTGCATCTATCGGAAGTGCGTGCCAATAGTATTAATATAACCTTATTGCATTTTTATAGCGGGATATATAGAAGGCAGAAGGATAAATAATGCCATGCTAATATCATGAAAACAATTGCAACACATAGACCCAAAAAACTTAACATAAGTATATTTTTATTTGTTTGATTACTCGTTTGGTAAGTCATTGAAAAGTCATCTCAAGAGCTTAGGTTCAAACCTTCTAGTTTTTTCAAGTACCTCAAGAGTTACAAACAGTTAAGACGAATTCTTTATGTTCAGTAATTACACAAAAACATTAAATACCGAATGTTTTAAGAAAATCTATGTTCGAACTTTTAACAGTTTTCTTTCGAGTATCTAAATTCATAAATAACAAAATACCTGATCGATTCGCATATCGATCGATGTTTTCCGTTGACGACTGTTTGTGATCGGTATGACGTCTGCAAGAAGATATCGGAGTCTGTGACGAAATATTAAACTGATTTTCTAATATTGAGCCTGATGTCATTTGACCTTTGTCAGCAACCATCTGATCTCCTTTGACATACACGTAGGCCAGTTGGTCAATCTTTTGGTCGAAATCTTTGTTAGAACAGTAAATACCAGCAATATATCCTACAATAAAAACACTTTTTGCCGAAAATCTGCAGCTTTTATAATTTCCTATGAATTTGACTACAGTTATAAACAATCTCTCAAAGCTGATTAAATACAATTCAAACCGAAAGAGAATATTTTAAGTTGTGATTGGTGATAAGTCTTCTCATAAGAACTACTTTACATGTAATGGTTAGTGTAGTTTTTAGATCTAAATCTTTTTAGATAAATCTTTGGTTTTAATTTTCATTATAAATTATTATAAAATTTTAATTCAATAAGTGCGTTATTTCTTATTAAAAATATAGTGATTTCCTCCTCGAGACAGCTTTAAGCCACCTAGATAAAATTGCTTAAGCATTTCAGGTTTTGCGTGTACTTAGACCATTTAAGGTCAGATAGGTGCATGTTAATTTTTGAGACCTCCCTCGAGAAGGCATTTTTCCCCTCATTTTTCTTATTTATTTAAAAAACATGTAATGTTGTTGCTATAAAGATATCTTTTAAATAAAAATTAAAAATATAGTGGTATCCTCTTAGTAAATGGGACCCAGGCGTACTGTTCTCCCTAGATACCAATGAATTGTATATTTCCTCCACACACGCTAATTCAATGAGTGATTGAAAATTAATGATTGAGATATAAATCTGTCCATTCATTCAAGTATCTGAGATAAACATTTAATGAGCTAAACAGCTTACATCTGCATATCATATTACTTGGAACAATAAAGCATATATGTCTCAATAGAAAAAATAATATTGAAAGACGCTTTATGATTGATTTCTGAGGCGGATGAGTGATTTTTCGCTTTTGGTTCTCTTGCAAGGAACATTGTAGCCTCGACAGAACAGAATACACCAGTATTACATCTAAAGATAAAAAATATTAAGAGACGGTGGAAAAGTAAGAGATTCATACACTATTGAGCTGGGAGATATCTTGTCTGTGGCCGACCTGGAATAGAATGGACAAGGTCAGACATGAAATGAGCTCTCAAAGGTATATATCTGTCTAGCTATCTTTCAACAACTAACATCAGGTTTACGGGCGTTTATTATATACAAATTGAAAGGTAAATGAAAATACCTATTTTCTTTAAAAAATCGATTTATTCAAATTAAGTCAGAAATTAGACTTCATTTTAAATAGATTATAAATAAAAAGTGTTTTTAAAAAACCTAAAATAACAATATTAACGGTATAGGGTACCGTGAGCTTCGCTTTGGCCTAATGTATACTGATCTTCAGAGATATCCTCAGGACCATCTTCATTGATAATGATATTTTTGTTGAATATCTTATTATATCTACAGGATTTATTAATCGTTACTACAAAAGGGTGATTGGTCAAAATAAAATACTGTACTCAAATTCAATTACCCTATTGCAAATATCTAAATAAGCAGAGATAATAATTAAAAAAATTGCAGTGTCTATGAAAAACATTCTTACACTATCACTGCATAAACCGTACTAAAGATCGTCTGTTGTTTCTTCGGCGAAAATTATGAGGAATTTCGTTGAAGATGAAAATAAAACACAATACTCAGGCCATACAATTCATACTTTAGTTAACATTATCCAGATACGATTGAAATAACAAATTGGAAGAATCTTAGTACAGACTTTTCTTTCACTGTTATGTTTATTATTGGATGAATGATTTTTCGAACGAAGCTAACACACAAAGATTCTTTATGAAACCTGCAAGCCCGTTATTTGATGGGTTTCGTAGAGATCGGTGTACTATCTAATATTATGAAGATACCCCTCAGAAATTTATTGAAAATTTAATGTACGACACACTATGTAAACACTAATTTCTGAACTCTCTTGCCTCCTGTACCTATTACCTATTGTCACTTGCAAACCACACAAATTTAAGAGTGTATAAAAATAAGTGGAGATCTTTAGTTATTCCAGTGCATCCAGATAGTTTCATTTGAACTATTGTTTAATATAAAAGAAATAAGAATTGATCTGTTACTAAAAGTTTACTCATTATAATCATTTTGTTGATTGAGTTCTGAGGTTCCAGTGGTAAGATACAGAAGATACTGGTTTATACATTGTTTTACTCCTATTACACAATTAAATTCACAATCATTCAGAGTTTGGCCATCATTAGCCCAGTATCCATTAGGCGTTTGATTTTCCAGCTAACAGGTTCGTTTTTATTCTTTTTTTGTTTTCTTTCCCCTTTCTTTATTTTACTCTTACTCCTTATGTTCTCCACTTTTATCCATTTTCCTTACCTGCGTTATAAGTTTTGTTCACTATATTATTATTGGTGTTTTCAGAATTTTTTTTTTCTTAGTATACTTTACTTATTATATTTTGCCTCTTTATCAACTATTATTGTTACATATATTTTCTTCCTCTCAATTTTCATTTTCTTTTCATATTTCAATTTTTAAACTATTGATAACTAATATGTTCATACTTCTTTGCATAACTTCATTTTTATTTCATCTCCTTAATTATGTTATTTTACCCACTTTTTCAATTACCTATGTATACATTTTATTTTCCGCTTCTCTCATCACTTCATTTTATTAATTCTATTTTGTAAAATTATTCATTTTATGTGTAAAATTATTCTGTTTATACTTTCTTTTTTATTTTTCTATACTTACTGTGGTTGTTATCTTTCTGTTTTTAGCCCTGAAGAAACTCTAGCCGAAACGTTGGCACAATAAAATAGGTTAATTATTTGTGTTTATCATTGACTGCACCCCCAACCATCTTCTCCTCGTTAATTAAATTCACATTTTATTTCAGTTGAATATGCATTGTCACTAAATACGGGCCTTCTTAGAAAAAATATTGTAAATTATAACCATGATCCACATTTCAACATTGTGTGCCATTGCCTATTGAAACTTACTTATGACACTCATGGCAAATCCATTGAGAAAGTTTAAAATTAAAAATGTAAAATTCATAATTTTATGTAATTTAAATTGAACATAGAACAAAAAAGGAGATAACAAAAGTTGAATATGGGACCTTGTAGGGTTAAAATTACATTTTTTTTTCCCCTTGAATTTCAAGTTAAAATTATATCCCAAATTCATTTTATATGAACTCCGTTATCTATGGAAAAAGTTTGAAGGCGTATTAATGAATACTTAATTTTTAAAAAATAAAATAGTAAATAGTAGTAGAGACCACGACACCTTTTTATGAAATCTATAAAATGTTTATATCCAATATAAAATATTATACTATTTTTTTTTTTTACAAATAGGATTTATAACAATCAAACCAAGGGGAAAAAAAAACTTTATTTATTTACTTTTATGAAATAAAAATTAACAATTAGAAGGAGGTAGTCGATTAACAAGTTTAGTTTCGTCATTCAGACAATTAGGAGATTTAATGCACTTATATGATAAAATATTTCCATTCGTAGATCATGGACTTTTTTTTTTAACATCCTACATGATTTAACTTGTATCTGGGTTCATAATTGATAATCTATACCTTCCTGGATGCGGTTCGTGAGCATGATCGTATGAATAACTAATTGGAGGAAGTAGGAAATGGGGAAACACGAAAAATGAATATGTATAACATAATGGTGCATTATCTAATAGTAACGATAAAAAGTGAACCAAAAAAAATTATTCAAATTCGAATTCGTACAGGAATTAAAAATATTTTCCTCAGAATTAAAATTTTTCACTGGAATTTTACAATTTAAACATCAAGAAACAAATTTGGTTCCCTGTTACTCTGCAGTCAAATTTTGGTTCGGGAATTATCGATCATACCAGTAATCTTATTTTGATGAAATATTCAAAGATCGTTTTGTATCTAAAACAATATCTAAAGTTTTTTGATACCTAGTTGGCTTCATGTCGATTTTATGAACAAAATCGATAATATAATAATATTCATTTCACTGCTTTCATACTTTTCTACTTTCCTCAGTACAGCTATATTTCCAAAATGATTCATCCGATGTGGGCAAAATTTAGAAAAAAGTTAGGGAATAGTATTCACATGGTCTCGTTATAAATTTTAGAAAATTCCACCACTACTTTACTTATGTATATGTAAATGTATTATCCTTGATCCATCTGTTTGAGTCGTTAGTAGCTGAGAGATTGCAGCGGCATCGGTTCGACTTCAGATTAGGGAGTCAAATTTTGGCGGTCCCATGAAATGGAAATTTTATCCTCCACCATGTTTAAAATAGGGTGGTATTCTGTAGATAACTTCCTCCCCCTGTGTGCAAGAAATGACCAGGAAGATCATAGAAAAAAAAAATACACCTCTAGCATACACTCTTTGGTATCAATTTTATTAAATTGCATCGACTACGACTAGCGAAAAACTAATTTCCTGGATACACCTATGTTTCAAGAATGGCTAGTTTTTATTCTGAACCAATAAATCATTAACTATGAAATACTGATATTTCTTTTCTTTTTCTGGTACAACAGGCGCATGAAGCTGCCCTTGGCCTGCTTAACGGCCGCCAACCATCTCTCTTTATCTCCTCTAAGGGTAACTGGGATCCTCAGTTGTCGCATATCTCGCCTCACAGCATTCCTCCATCGGCCCTTCGGCCTACCACGTTGCCGCACACCGTTCGGAACGAAACAGTACAATTTATGAGCCACTCTTTCCTCGCTCATCCTCATTACATGGCCAAGTCATTTAAGCCTCTGTATCCTTATATACGAGGAGATGCTACATTCCTTATAGGGCCCAAAAAAATTCGACATTTTTCCTAAGATTCTCCTCAGAATTACTCTTTCAAACCTGTCTAGCAGGTTAATGCTTTTATTGCTCAGGGTCCAAGTTTCTCCACCGTATGTGATAACTGGCCTTATCAATGTTTTGTACAGGGTGAACTTGGTGGTACGGCCTTTTAATTAGCCTTACAATGGAAAAATAGGCTCTATTTCCAGCAGCAATTCTGCTTTTAACTTCTTCTTCATTCTGGTTCTCGTTGATAATAGAGTGAAGGTAAGAAAAACTTCTTACCACTTCAAAATTATAGGGGCCCATTACAAGGCGACTCTGTCTCTGGTCCATAGGCTTCTTACCCAACACCATAATCTTGGTTTTCCCCCCATTAATATTCTCCCATTAATATGCTCATCCTCTTCGAAAGCAGTCCTAATGCTCTGCAGAGATCTACCGATGCGACGTCGTCTATATAGGCCAGAACTTGGGTCATCCTTGTCGATATTTTCCCTTCCTGATTTGTTCCTGCTCTATTCATGGTTGCTTGTACAGCGATATTAAAGAGGAGAGGCGCTATTAGGTCTCCCTGTATTAGGCCACATCCCACTTCAGAAGGCTCTGATAATCCACAGGATTTTACTTGGCAGGTTGTGCACACCATTGTGCATTTTACTAATCGGGTGAGTTTACTAGGAAGCCCCAGTTCATACATTGCCACTATGAGCTCACTCACGATTGTATCATAGGCAGCCCGAAAATCAATGAATAGCATCCAATTTGTCAGCTGATATTCCTTCATCTTCTCAGAGATTTGCCTCAGGGCGAAGATTTGATCAATAGTAGACCTATTGGGCTTTCTGTTCAACATACGGGAGGAGCCTATTGTACAGGGATATGGAAAAATTTGTATATGCAGTTTCAAGCAAACTAATCCCTCGATAGTTGCTGCATATCGTTGAATCTCCTTTCTTCTTGTACATAGGCACTACTACACCTTGGGTATGTTCTCCTACTCTCTCTCTCTCTCTGAAATATTGAATTTACACAATAGAAATATACAGAAAAAAAGATAATTACCAGAGAAAGGGGGGGAAAAAAACGAAATATGATGATAAAATTTTGAAATAATAGGGAAGCTATACTGACCACTGTACTTGCCAGGCACATCATATTGCCAACAGTACAATAAATATAATCTTTTAAGATAAATATTTATGACAGCATATAAAAATATATTCTATTAATAAAGATTAATCATTAATTATATATTTCATGACTCAGGAGAAAATGTTATTTATTTTTTTTTTTTACACCGCGTCTCTTCATCAGTAATATATGATGTAACTAAGCTAATTCCATGTTCTTATACTGAAATTATATTTCAAGGAATTGCTGTGATATTTTTGTTTATCAATAGAGTTTAAGAATTGCTAATAAACTTACTTTTTTTCTAACATGATGGGAAAAACGGGGAGGGTAGGTTTTGTCTGAATTGGTAATGAATTTACAGAGGGGGCTGAGAAAATTGGATCTTTTGGAAAAGGGCAGCAGTTTGTGTCAGTCTTACCCCGTTTGTTGAGCCAGAAATAATTTCGATACTTGTCCTTAGTCTAGACTGAGTTTGTTCATGTATTCGAAATAAATTATAAAAATGGTATATATCTGAAAAAAAAATTTAGTAACATTATTTTAAGAGATAAAATAATAGTTTTTTTTTTCATTTTTGCCACTTTTTAAATATTGTTAGATTTAACTATCTTAAGTCTCGGTTTAAGTAAATTGACCAGTATTTGCTAAAAGTGTGTTTTAAAGGTAGGGGAAGAACGGAGAGCAGAAGTGGCGGGTTCTCGAATAAGAATAAATAAAAAAATACATACGAAAATGTACTTAATAAAAATATGTACAAAATGAAAAGTAATTAAAAAAATTGATTGTACATGCTAGGGCATATTCATAATTCATATAACTTTATATTTTATTTCTTACTTTTTTCATCATTACATCATTTTTTTCCTTTTTTCATCATTTCATCATCAACGTCTAGTGCGATAATTTTACTCCTCTGTTTATTGGACAGAATGTGATATATATAATACATTCTAATTACCTATGAAGTAATTTAAACAATTTTCCGGGAAGCACAGAAAGCGTATTTCTGATAACCGCCCTACTGTCGTAGCCATGACCTCTAGGAGGGGTTGGCATTTCCTTTCTTCTTGCAATTGCGATGCTGCGTCAAATGTTTTAGGCGTCTAGTACTGTCAGCAGGTGGACGATCGCTGCTTAACTCATCCTTTCTTCCATATTTTACTTAAATTAAATTGAATTATATTTACTTCAACTTTGTAGGAAAAAGAAAGAGCACTTTCCGACTTGCCAGATATTAAATAGTGTCACACTTTAATTCAATTCTGACAGGAATAGAAAAATTACAACAAAAAATATATATATATCAATTGGATTTAAAACAACTGTATGGAACATCTTCCCAGAAAACATATCCGTTTTAACCCTTGTTCTTCTTGTATATGACTTCTATTTTTAGGTTGTTTTTTTGTATCCTCGGAATACCCAGAGATGCTCAAATTTCACAGTACCACGCCGAGGTGAGGTATTTTTAAAATTTCATTTCTTAAGAAGGCAAGCCGAGAATTCTACATAATTAGTAAGTAATAAACTAGTAAGCTTCACTCCAGATTAATTTTAGTGTTATCGGGTATATTTTTGGTATGGTCTTTTGGGTACTCGTTTCTATGACAAACCTGTCGTTCAACTTTTAGTTGTGACTCCGCGTGTGTTTGTACATTATAAAGGAAGGCAAAAATGTGGCTGCAATCTGCTTGGGTGTATTACTGTGTGAAATGTTTTTGATCAGTCAATTTTAAGTATATATTTGATGCCGAATTACGAATGGATTTGGAATATAGAAAGGTTTGAAAATTCTAGCTAATTTGAAAATTAAACTGCTATTCTAACACTAGGTTCAGAATTTTAAAGATGGATTGAGCCTTGATATGGAATCTACATGTTGCTGAGCATCTATAAGTAATCTATGAGTAAATGTGATATTTATTGGAACAAAGAAATGTTAATTGGCTTTTTCTGTAACTACACGGAAGCGTTACTTCATTAAGAGATATCGAGGCCATCATGTTAATTTCTACTTGTCTTCCAGAATCTTCTTACTTAGTGATTCTAACTTTTGAAACCCCTTCGGAGCTCAATATGTCACTCTCCCAATCTTACCATTTTAAAACCCGATCTATTCACAAACCTATTTAAAGTACAATTTAAAAATTGACTGTCAGAATTAATGATGAAATAAAGTTCTTTTTTTTTTTTTTTTTTTTGTTTTGTTATTTTAGCTTAAATATTATTAATTGTGTTTCTTGCAGTAAAGTACATTTTTTCAACTACCAGGTCCATAAGGAATAAGTTTTAATTGGGCCATATTCTAAAAAAAGAACCGAAATTTAAATTTTAAAAAATATGATTTAATCCTATTAATTGTTCAGTTTAAAACGAAGTATGAGCATCACTAACGCCACCTAGTAAAATTTACCTCACCGGTATCTTCTCATTACAGTCCATTATGTGTAAGTAGACCGCCCAAGAAGCTGTTCCTTGGCTAGGGAAAAAGAAAGAGTGTCCCGAATAAGTTGAATATTTGAGAAATATTCCTACCTAAACTAAGAAAATTTTGGTGAAACTTTATTTGAAGAGGTTATTATAATAAAGATTTTATCAAAACTGTTTAGAGTGGCCAAGGTTCCAACAATTTTTTAGAAAAGAGCAAATTTCAAGAAATACTTACCGGATCTCCGCTAAGTATGGAAATCAGGGAAAACTTGAGGAAGTTTAGATTTGGATTTCCACTCGCCAATAAGTTTGCAGCAAAGCCCCTAGATCTAATTAGAGTGTTCTGATATTGATCCTACTTTACTTACGTTTTATCTTTTGTATTACTGTACTACTCAACAATTATCTCATCTATTCGTCTTTTTTTAATTACAGTTTAAAAAAAAACTAGTGATAACCCTAAAATAAAAATTATTTTAATTTTTCCATTCTACTAACATTAAAAATCATAACACTCAATACATGTTATCGTATAAAATAATAATTGACTCCATATCTAATCTAACATTGAAACAGTGCCCTTTACCTTTATAGTGTTGATAATATACCAGTTATCAATAACAGATTAGAAAGTGACTCTTTTTCTTTTCAATTAATTTTGATTATTAATAAATTGCTAAGTTTTCTTTAAAATTGGCTTATTTAAAGTTTAAAAAGTCAGTGTGATTTTTACTATACTCATCATAAAATCTAATCAACCTACGGCAAAGATGCAGCGCGCATAAGACATTCTTACAATGCAGCCTATATCTGATTCCAACTAACAACACTCTTATCAAAGAGTTTATGAGCTGATATCTGTTTACAAACATGTTTATCAACCTTCATTTAATTTTTTTTCATCAAAAGTTTTCCAAATAACATTTAAAAGTAAATAATAAATAGGATAATTAGAATTTGGAAACGATAAACATAATTATATTACAATAGTGTAAAAAAATAGTACATTTTCTTCAACACGTGGTTGTCATTTATTTATTTTTTTAATTACCTTTCTAGGCATTTGTGACATACAGGGGAGGAGGGATTATAACAGGATACCACCCTATTCTAACCATTGTGTGGGGGGTCAAGTTTTTATTTCGTGGGACCGTCCGTCCCAGAAATAAGTCAACTCCCCAGGGCGGATTCGAAAAGGCGCCGCAGTAGTTCCGAGGTTGCACAAAACTATATTGAAATGATCACAAAATGGATTACTTTTTTGGAAAAAAAAATACATTCAAATTCATTTTTGCCCTCCCCCTCCCCCTTAAAAAAAGCTGAAAGGTTTCCATACCTTACCTCCTATCTTAATACACACAGATTACTTAAAATACATCCAGTAGATATCAAATTTAATTTAAATCAATACAAAAATTGGAATGAAATATAAAAAATGTCCAACCAATGACACCATAAAAGATTGTTGACATTTGTGAAACATCAAATAATCACAATATTCTTTCCGTTTCAAAGTGGAGGTTGATTAGTTGTTTCCATATCTCGGCCATTGGTGAAGATAGAGGGAAAATCATTATGAGTATCACTTCATCAAAATATTACCGAAAATTTTTTTAAAAAAATTAAAATAGCAAAAGTTTATTTTTAATAATGGGAAAAAAGGAGAGAACTAACACATTTTCAATTAACACATCAAATTTTGAGGTTTAACACGTTTAAAGATATGAAGAACACACCAAATATTTTATTATTTATTATTTAAAGATTTAATAAAATAATTAATTCAAACAATTAAGCACTTATATTTCTGTTTCTTCTTTATTAATTGCAGCGTTTTCTACATTTTTCCGTTGAAATCAATTAAAATGACGATTTAGAATTTCATTTTATGGCATTCAACATTTTTAATACGAAAATTCCTTTACGATATCCTTGTTTTTCCACTTAATTATGGATTTTGTAGACAAATATCTGCATGCTTAGAATGTTTTCTTAGTTACATATTGCGTTCTTTTATTTTATACCAGATCGCCCTTACATGGTTGATATAACCGTTATATATTATATAT
>NW_027116653.1:154732-172736 GCF_000696795.3 Halyomorpha halys | reverse complement strand
TATATATATATTTAACAGTTGATTATGGGGGGAGGGGGCGGTGTTCCTCCAGGTTACTTCTAGAATCATGCGCTGGATTAGAACAGCTATTTACTAAAATTTTCCTATTTTGCAGTAAAGGTGAAATAATTTCTTGCCAAATAATGACTCTTATTTTGTTTTTATTAATGATATTATCCTTTGACTCGCATATAACGTGATTGCAATATACTTATGGATATTTTCATTGAATGTTAAACTATACTACTATTTTTAAGCAACAATTGAATGTGCTTAATGGATTAAAAATTGGTATTGTACAACATTACCCAGCCCATGATTCATTTGATGACTTGTTCCTGTACTGCGCAAGAATTTAAACTCCCAGTTACTACATTTCTTATTTTAACCGTGGTTTTAATTTAGTTAATGTGCCTTGCCTTTTTCATGGCTAGTTTAGTGGCCTGAACTCGAATAGCATGACTATTGGTATGTCTGACAAAAACACATCACATGTCAAAAAAATTTTTATTAACATATAAAATTAAAAATACATTAGAACCTCGCTCATCGGAATTGCTGTGTCCCAAACTTGGGTTCCTTTTTGTTTTCAATTTTTATTATTTTTTTTTTTAATAAAGAGTTTTTCTTCGGATTTAACTAATACGAAATCATATTTCAAAATGTAAACAGAAATTCGTAATTTTAATTAAATAATTGAAGGTGATCCTATAAAAAATCTGTAATTAATGATTGTTAAAATTTTAGGATACACATAAATTTATCTATATCATAATTATTTTTTATTTTTAAAATCATTCAAGTACTAAATTTATATTACATAAACGCAGAGGAATTCACAAAACTGAGGAATATATATTTGTTTACTCTACTTCGCCCAATTAAAAACTTACATCTCAAATTACATGCAAATGCTAACATCCACTTACATTGTTCGGTAAATACATGCATCAGTCCTTGCGTCGAATCCAGTAGTTCTGATTTTTTGCCGAGTTTTTTATGTTGATGGTTTGGTACAATCAATTGTAATCAATGTTTTCGTTCCGTGTTTTGCACGCAACCATATCGAAAATTCAAACACAAAAATATTTACCTTTTTTCTGTTTTTTAACCATGAGAGACTACGATAAAAACGACAGAATTTAGTTTCAAAAGAGACAAAATTTCTTACGATTTGAGCCCAACAAAACTCTTTAGCCCAATCAATTTGGAAACAAATTTATTAATTTTTAGTAATAGTTTGTTTTGTTAGAATTATTTTTTTTACTGTCAATAGAAACCAATCCATCTTGAATTTAAAGGAAATTTTGTTTAGTTTACTGTGTGGCAATTTGGAATTATCAAAGTAAACAGATTTTGACTATCTCTTCGTATTCAACAAAAAAGTAACTTGTTTAAAAGGACACAACATATTTTTTTAAACTTTATTATGAAATCGAATCATTAAATACATTAATAATAAAATATATACTTTAATAATGAGTAAAAATGTTTTATACAATATTATTCAATTTTTAATTATTGGAGATAATGGATTTGGCGTGACAGCGGCAATTCCATATGAAAATAAAACCTTAAAAAAGTTTTTAATTTTATGCACTAAATATAACTCTGAACTATAAATAAAAAGTTAATTATATGTAGTCCGAAATTAAGGAATTAGTTATAAAGTGAAATTTTAGTAATGGATTTCAACCTGTTATTCCCATAGGATATCATTGTTGTAGTTCTCTCATACCTAGCTTGGATTACTATAACCAAAGTCCAAGGGTTCATAAAATATTCAGTTTGATTTAATGATATCCTATTCCAACAATGGATTTGCAGCTTTATTGTATATGTTGCACTTAGTAGGTTCAAAAAATACTACGCAACTATAAAATCGATATTAACTAATTATAATGTAGTCATATATTTTATTAAAAAGTAAAAAAAAAATTATAAGTAACTAGATAAAGTAAGTATCGTATCGAGTTAATTTTTAAAGGATATTTTAAATATTCCTTTTTTGGATAACAATATATACGTTGCCATTTATTATTATTTTTTAGATCACAATGAATGTATATGGTCCAAGAATGTTGTTCTGTAAATTTATAGTTTTTAATTGAATATATACTTATAAATTTAAAGGAATCCCAATTCCAATTCAACGGGTGAATGTTCTAATTTTTTTCTATACAATCTTATGTACTTTCAATTTTATTTGTTTTGTCATGAGTGTGAACTGTTTAATTTTCGTATCAATTCCTCTTTGAAATATTTCAAACTTAAACTTCTGTTCTATACATAAGTTATGCCTTAATCTCTTTCCATGAAAAATCAGAAAAACTATTTCCCGGCGTCAGGCTCACTGCGGTTTAAATCAATTAAACCTCAACTGATATAAAATACAATAATATTCACGTTAATAATAGTGTCCCATAAATTGGAGAATAGTTTTCGCTATCGTTGTGTATTATCATTTTTAGTAAAATAGGATTATAAAATCATCATTTTTTCATAGAAAAATAATTTAACAGTATAAATTGTTTCAATTTTAAAATTTGTTAAAAAATAGAATGATACTAGCTGTATACTTTCAGCAAAGTTCTATCTTTAGAAAATTTAAACAGTGAAAAAATAAATATATTAAAATACAATTAAGTTCATAAATAGTTGAGTAAGGGGATTCTTAACACGAAACAAAACTCTTTATTTTTTCTGAAATAAAAAATCACATTTGGATTTTTTCATACCTTAAAACAATACATTTCAAAAAGTTTTCATGAGGTATAGTATGAGCACCTATTTCGTGTTGACAGAAAGTTATAAAAATAAATAGTATCATAGGTTTGAATAATTCAATTTAAAGTTCATAACTATATCTGTTACAAAAAAAATTTTATTATCTAAGGATATTCCGTAAAATTTATTAATAATTAAATTCTTTTCAACAAAAGAAAATGAATTTTACTCCTGAAGTTGATTATTTGGTTTTTTATTTCAGAAATTAGATGAATAAAGAATATATGATGACCTCTCTGAAAAAAATATTATCATTATTATTTTTATTAGTAGTAATTATGTGAGAGTCGAAATTGGTATTATCATATAAACTAATTCCCGATCTTCAGTTGTTAGAAAGGATTTTTACTGTTACATCAATATTCAAGTCGGTAAATAAATGAAATAACAGTCTTTACACACAAATGCATTTTAGAGAAAGTTTTTTTAAATTTTATATCATCGTTATCAAATAATTGATATAATAAAGTAATAAATAGACCATTTGGTTTCTAAATAATAAATGAAATAAATAGAGTATATCTTAAAATACATTATTTCTTTGAGGAGTAAGGAAAACATGCTCAATGATTAGACATCCAGACAATTTCTTTATTTGGATTGCGAAGACTCATGCCCATAAATAGCAAACGCCCACTTGATTTATTCACTGGACAAGCAGCATCCATTCGTCTAGAATATAACTATGTGAAATAAAACCATGTTATAACTAAATTTATCTAGTGAAGTGATGCTTGTTTAGATTACTAAAAAAATAATTTACTGGACTGCAATTAATTTTCAACAAATTTATATTAATATACAATAAATTATATGACAGCTGAAACTTTCTAAATCTGTCAAAAAACCTCTACCCATAAAATCTAAAAAAAAAAAGCTTAATTCAATCGAATTTTCAAATTTAGATTTTTTTGAATGAGTCTAAACTGTTTGGAATTAATCCCTCATTCAGTAACAATTAGTGCCACATCAAGTAAATTCAAAGACATTATAATATAAACAGCATTCCTATTAATTTAAAAATTAATTCTCAAAGTAATTATTTGTTTTTTTTTATTTTTACTTAATACATGATGAATAACACGCGTAACGCATTAAGGAAGATGCCATTTTATTTCATAAATATCATTTGCTGTAACTTTTTTTGGAATTTTTGGAACATCTAGCTTAAGTACAACAAAAATAAAAAAAAATACGAAATAAAGAATTTATTTGGATATATTTCAATAAAAATAATTATTGGATTATTTCACTTCGAAATTTTTGTATTAGATTCTAAAATAAAATACGTTTTTATACATAATAAAAAAGATTTTCTGGATGCACTCACATGATTTTTCTAACCGCTTTGGAAGTTAAGCCTCATATGAAAATTTATGTTCTTCGCTAATATTGCAATATTTTTTAATTAAAAAAAAAAAATATATGTTTCGTTAAGAATTTTATTATGTTATTATGAAGTCCGGGAATGTTCGGGGAAATGTATAGTTTTCAGAGTTATACTAAAAAGTAAACATGGGTACAAAGTCCCCTTTACTAATACTGGTACGATTTACATGATTTTTAGTCTTGTTTTTCAGAGGCTTACGGAAGACTGCTTTCGAATAGTTCTATCGAAATCAAAGAATTATTTTGCAGAAAAATATTCAAGATTTATAAACAATAACAATATGTTTATTTCAATATTCAGTCTTAGAAAATTCATGTTGTTATGGTGAACTGTCAAAATCCTTAGAGGGTCTAGTGGATATTTGGTAATTTGCACAAATTGGTTTAATTAAAATCTCTTGCCATTTATATGTAATGAAATGAATATAAAAATAATTGATAACTGACCTAGGATGAGGAGACCCAATGTTGGCAGCACGAAGCTGAAACTAAGACGCCCTACTACCATCGTGGCTGAACACATACTGAACCAAGGAGCGACCCTTAGCTTGCCGCTCTTCGGAACAGCACAACGCATGCGCACAACTGGGGACTGCCTTCTACTTGTTAATATTGTCCTGTAGCAAGGTTTAGTAAAAGGAAGATCTCAGAAGTAATTGCGAATCCCTGAGGTATGGATGCGAACAGTAGCATAATTAACGTCGAACATTCAGAGAACCAACCGAAACCATAAGTATTTTTTACATCAGATTCGAAATAGTTCGCATTAGTTATGTGCGTTTTATTGAGAAAGCGCTTTTAATATCCTTTAACAAGTTTACCTTCGTAAATTTGATTCCTTTCATGTAAAATCTTTAATTTTGTTGGTCAATTTTTTATTAGTTACCAAGAAGTGTTAAGGATCAATTACTTTAACCTTTCTGGGCTCACAATAAACTCTATTTAATATTTTGGAATAACAGAGTTGAAATAGCTCGATTTTTTAACAATTTTTATTTCAATATCTCTAGGATGAAGCAAGTTCCTGTACGGCTGGAAATTTATGATTTTAGATTTAACATAAAAACAATCAGGAATAGCAACGCCTGAGCTGATAGCCACAGTGTTGTTAGCTGTATGATTGAGAGGAAATGGTAAAATATATATATTAACATTATTGTCTCAACGTGTTCGTTTACCATAAACAAATTTTCCAATTTAGAATAATACGGAATTTATTAATTTTTTTGGAAGTGGTCAGTAGCTTCAATCGTATTAAATATATTTTCTTTTTTTCAAAAATTTTTGAAAGGTATTGAGGCACTTCCTAGTGTGCAAATGATTTTTATTTTTCTAATACATAAGAAAAATAAAATCAATTTTCTCAGCTCGATTAAAGTGAATTTGTGATTTGTGAATTATATATGTAATTATAAAATAATAAATAAATATAAATTTAAATTTAAGATTAAAATCCTTCGTAAAATCCTCAATGCTCCTTACTTTGTCACAAATAAAATCATACATAAAGACCTTAATGTTCCCTATATAGCCAATCTAACTCGAACCAGATATCACTCCTTCCATTACAAACTCCCTAACCACTCAAACGGCCTAGTTTCTAACCTTGCATTCTCTTCCATTCCTGACAATCCTCCGAGGCGCCTGAAAAGAAGATGGCCACGAGACCTGCTAATGTAAAATGTCATTGGAGTGCTACCAATGGGTAGTTGCTCTACACGCCTGTAACACTCCATTTTAACTAAGTACAGTTGTAAATAGCAATAAATAAATATTAAAAAAAAAAAAAGTTTTATATAACTCACATTTGTACGCATGTACGTAACTTACACGTTGCTGGTCTTAAAATAAAAAAGGAAGGAAAAACGGAGCAGAAAAAACACACTAGATGGCTATTCAAATATTGGTTTATTGACTTTTTTCTTCTTACATCCTAAATATATATTTAAAATATAAATACAACCTCTACACGACTTATATCTAAAAACCCAAATCTAAATATATATACAAGAAATTTGGCCTTTCCTTTGCCATTATGCCATGGCATTACATCCACTGGAGGCAGGGCTAACAATATTAATATTATCCCAGGAATCGCTGGCTGGGGGTACAGGAAAGGAAGAAACACCCACCTCGTTGACTACAAAAAACATACTGTTCGTTGATCTACAAAAGGGCACCTTCCCCTGGATGGGTTATGAATCGATAACGGCCATGGAACTTTTCAGTAAAGTTGCTAAAGCGCATCTAGTTAGGGTCAGATTGGCGGATGCGGTACTGGGAGTGTTACGACCATGGTTCCAGTTTTATATGAATACCCAACCGAATTTCGTCGGATGGGAGGGAATTTTACAACAGTAAGACTCGAGCCGAAATGAAGGCTCTAGCCCTGGAATGACATCTAAACATGCCGGCGCACCTCAGGAGCGAGGAATGATAGAGACAGCATTGTACCCTTGGCGATCATTTACGGGTCTATAAGCTTGACAAAGGATTGGAGCCCGATGAAGCAATGGCAAAAGCGATTGCGGCCATAACGTAAAACATAAAATCGTACGTGAAAACAAAACGCTTGAGTCGCCAGAATTCGAATGTTCGGGACGTTAGAGGTGCGATTAAAATCGGGACAATCGACTATCATCGGGTTGTGATAAACAGAAGTGAGGATTTGCTGAGGTATGAGGGTCCATCCTGGGAGACTGTCATTAAACACAATGTGGTTACAATGCAGTGTTCATGAGCCTAGAAAGAGGAGAAATGTTCACGTAGAACAGTTCAAAGTTCCTGATGTCGGGAACACCGTAGAAAACTAGAGCATTCTCATATCCGCACAAATGTTAATGTATCTATATAATTTGTTTTTTCGTTGTTATCTTTTAGTTGAATGTGCCAGGTACAAGAGTGCGACAGGAAAGTGTATATAGTCATTATTATGTGGAAGTGGAGTTTCATTTATTTTATTTTTTGCTATTAGTGAACACCTGTAATACTTGGATATAGATTTAGAGAGTACTGAGGTGGCAATATTTTGTTTTTCTTTATTCCTTTTTTCAGGTGAATCTGAGAAATTTTAATTTTACTTTTGTTTAGTTTGTTTTGTAGTTTTTCTGTAAAATGTTTGCTTTATATCATTTTTTAAAGTTTATGAGGCCAGTTTATAAACTGGTAAGCATAAGATGACAAGGCATGTTCTTAGTCATTACCCTAACTCCCCATGCAAAAAAAGTCAATAATGTACATAAGGAACATTATAAGATGATGTAATAAAACAGTGTTGTTCTAGAAAACCAGTGTGTCATTTCTCTGCCTCTTATCATATTTTTTTATCCGACTCGATCATCGACAATCCAAATATTTTTTGAAGTAATGACCAGTTGAAATTTACGAGACAGAGATGTTTTTAAATACTAACTAGTGATAGGCCGCAGTGTGGCACTGATTGGGGACAACTATAATTACTCCATAACTATTCGACGGCCGTCTGGTTTCTGAGAGACGCTTAAAAAAGAACACAAACAAAAAAAAAAAGACGTAAAATATTGCTTGCAGCCGTTCGGGGTCTTTGTTCCCACAATCGGTCGTAGCTGCATCCGCTTGCTCTGGCATATGCCCCGCCTTCTGCTGAATTTTAAATAAATTTAATCGTTTATATTTAGACAGTTAGTAAAAGTTATTCTTTAATATAAATATACATACATATATATATAAATTTAGAGAGAGAGAGGGGGGGAGGGGCAGAGAGAGAGAGAGAGAGAGAGAGAGAGAGAGAGAGAGAGAGAGAGAGAGAGAGAGAGAGAGAATTTTATTGAATCTTTACTACATTTTACTGTACTTTTACCGGACATTTACCTAAACATTCTAACCTCTGAAATAACAAGGTTTTGGGTTGGAAGTTGCATAGCTTATCAGACTCGATATGCTATGACGACAAAAACTTGTTGGAAGACACAGTGTTAACACTTAGTTTTCTGATTGTATGAATTCTCATTTTTTAGAATTTCTAGTCTTAAGCCAATTTTATTTAAAACGTATCATCCGTACATAGTTGTATAATAACCCAATAATGATTCAACAAAATAATATTATAAACAAAATATTATATATCAACAATGAATAAAATTTATTTACAGATAAGGGGAAAGCAAAACTATTCAAATCAATTTGGAAATTTTCCACTGACTCTGACTATATCCGCCATTACGATGCAATTGTACAGGAAGCTGTTTCTTATTCAGCTTTGTCTATGCGTGCATCGTTAACGTTGTGAAATTTCCTGCAGTCGATTTGCAAAAGTAATGAATGCTATTGTAAACTTTAAAATATTCAGATGTACCCTGATAAAATTGTTCAAAAGATCATTGGAATAGTGGCACTAGAGACAATAACATTCATTAACACTACCAATTTAATATGGTATATGATATATATCTAGTTTATTGTTGTGCGAAATTTCGAATTGCCTTGAGGCTCGAGTAGGAATCACTGCAGATCATAATAGTGTTGTTTAGTTCGTGCGTTAGTGTTTAAGATAAATAGTTGGCAAATAGCTCGGAGGAAACACTGACTGAGAAAGTGGGAGGGAGACGTCGCGGATGGTCTCAGTATGTAGCACTACCGAACAACCAGAGAGAAGACTTAAGAAGTATTGTTCGAATACTTGAGGAGGGTTAGATGATTTATCAATGGATTTTCAGCAGAAATCAAAAGTAGCTGTTTTGTTTATCCACAGAGGTAATGGATTGGGGAATGATAAATACAACTTTGGTGGGGAGCGATAAAAATCGGATAGGGATGGTTAGGGATGGAAAACTGGGAAAAAACGACTAGGTAAGTTGTACTGCGAAACATCTAAAAGCCAGGGGTCGTTCAGAAACTTCAGAAAAATTGGGATTTTAGATATTATGGTTTTAGTAAAACAAGAAACTCGTTCCATAAACGTTTGTAAAAATAATCTTGAAATATTTTTCTTCCTTTTTGGAAGATTGATGTAATATAAGCATATTTCGTTGTTCTTAGGCATAACATAGAAATTTCTAGAAAAATCTAATCAAGTTTTCAAATTTAATTACGGGCCGTACGTAGTTCATTCCTGGGCCTATCGTTCTGAGATCTGCGGGCGGCGCCGGCTCGAATCCGGCCTAGAGTTCTTGACTTTTTTCATTAAGTGGTGGTCCCACAAAATTAAAAACTTGACCCCCCACCATGGTTAGAATAGGTTGGTCACCAGTAGATAACCAGGCAAACTTCACCATCGTTGCGGATTGCCTTAAAAAAAAAAAAATAACAACTTATTTACTATTAATTAAAAACAAAGAAAAATACAGATTAAAACAGTAATTTTGAGTAGCACGTTTTTTATTTAAATTCATAACGTAAAGTTGTACGGAAAATAAATTCTCATCTTAACTGTTCCAGGCCCCCACTTTGTTAAAGATAGCCCTAAATTTAATATTAAATTATAAAAATACAATTTTTTTTTTTTAGTTAAAAAGAAATGATTTAGGGGAAAATATGATAATTATCAGTATAACACATAAAAAGTTTTCTGTTGTATTACTGACGTCTCAAATCTTAATTATTATCCGATTTACCCGGCGGGTTCAGGCGTAATTCTCCTAGAAAAACGATAGCCAACTATCATTACCATCAAAGGAGTTTCTAAGAATTGTTTGAGTTTTCTTTTATTGCCTCTTCTCAGAGGTCTATTAATATAAATTCAGTTTGAACAAGACAAATGTATCTTGGTTTGAACATTTTTTTAATGATAGATCTAATCGAATTAGTTCCAACTGTCCAATAGAAACTGATATTTATATCGCTACTTTGCTAACAGTGACACAAGAATACTTATCAATTTATTCTTTGTCTAGCGTATTTATAGATAGCACCATACATCGCGGTTACCTTATGATAACCTTACAAACTTAGGGACAAACTCAGAAGAGAAAATGATCCCAGCCTACGGTACGATCTTTGGGATAAATTCAAAAACAAATCAGGACTCTTTTTTTTTTTTTTGGTTTTATATGCCACTATTCAAACGAATAGATATATATTCCAAAAAACATGATCAGGTGCGCGCATTACACAAATTTCACTTACCACTCTACTTCGAGATGATATTAGTCAAACTTTAATTTTTCTGTTGCTATAAAAAAAACGTATTTTTTAAAATTTCTCGAGGTGAAAATAACGAATTTCAACTTCATTCCTGCTAATACAATATTTAACAAATGATAACGAAACCCAATATGGGATTGGGAGAGATCGGTCGGTCACGGCTTTTCTCGATTTGAGATCCGGCCTCTATTTTTCCTTTCTCTCCTTTAGTTAGTTATTCATCAAACCCTTTAATATTTCGAATTTATGCACTGTTTATTATTACTAACAATATGAACTGGTGAATCATTTCAAATAAACAAAATTGAAGATACTTTAGAGGAAGATCTTTTTATATTTCGGCATTTAAGTGCTGTTATCAATTTCACTGAGGATAAGACCTATCTGATATTAAAGATCATTTAGTTTTACTCGGGACTTCTAGAAACATTTTTGAAAAATTGATTAAACATGTGTAAAATTAATTACACTCGTATAAAATGGCACTTTCGGCTGATCGATTTTGCGAAAAAGTTGTTAAAACGTCTATGACACACAAATTGTTTAAATATATATTTTTAGTTCCGTTTTTGAGCTAGACTATTAATAAATAGACTCTAGAACTAAATAGTTAGTTATTTTGACTCAAAACGTATTTTTCTATAAAAAAATAGAATTAGAAATTTCACACGATCGATACTTTCCCATACTATATATTCCCAATATAGGTAATAGAAAGTAAAAAAGGCTCAAGATTTCTATATATTAATGAATTGTTAATTAAAATAACATTGAAAATAAATCGTATCTTCAAACATATATTGATTTGTTGCATATAACGAAAATTCGGTAGTTTAAATTTAATTTGATGTATTTTAAAATTTATTTTTTATACTGTGCTAAATCTACGTGTGTGTTTAAAGCTGTAGGTATGAGTGTTAAAATAGCGTTGAGTGGTTAAAGTCGTAAAATCTAGAACTAGATAGTTTTAAATTGTATAATACGATTAAAAATAGTTTTGGGCATTCAAAAAAAAAAAATATGAAATATAACTAGGAAATAAAATAAATAAAATTGTGCAACGATAGAATGAATTTCCAACGGACTTAGTTATCAATGTGGAATTCCCATTGAATTCTTTACTAATTAATCTACTTACTACTAATCTAATCTGAATTCTTTACTAATCTTACTAATGATACTGCAATTATAGAATAATTTAACCATAATTGTACAACTTATTTTAGTATAATACAATATACATGTTTATGTTGCAGTAGCAAGACGTAATGAGATCCGGGGAGAAACCTTGGATGGGATAGATACCATTTTTTGGACAACAAAAAAATGTTTTACTCAACCCTGATAACATTCAGGAAACAAAAGGTTCTGATGAAACTCATTGAGGAACCGATGAACCAAACACCAACTTTATTGTAAATAAAGAGCATCTCCAAATTTAAGGGAAACGAAATTAAAATTAATTATTCATTCCAAATTCACTTTACGAAGTATAGCCCACTATTCATATTTTTAGTATTAAAAAAGACTTAAATGGGGCAAAGCTGTCCCTAAAAAGGAAATCTATGTTTTTAAAAAGAAATTAGCCGTAGAAAAGAACGGGTGCCTCAAATAAGTGAACTTGTGATTTAAAATGAGTGAAAAATGTATTGTGATTTAAACCTCAGTCGTTTGACATTTAGAAAATTGCCACCTTTGATGAAAATCATTGCAAATGTTTTATTTATATTTAGAGTAAGACTGTTTTGAGCGCAATATTCCTTATATATCCTCCTTAGTATATTTAAATTTCTTTGAGTGGAATGAGAGCAACACACTATCGTCTCCGTATGGCAATTATTATAAATCTTTATTATTCTTTCCATTAAGAGCTATTGAGTCACAATCAATAATAAAATTTACAATATCCGAAATATACAGGCAAAAAGAAGAGGGCTCAAAATTTTCCCCTGCAAAACTCCTTCCGATATAGGAACTTACCGGAAGAAGAAGCACTTGCTAATCACGTGTGCAAACCTACGGCAAACACCTATTTGTGCAATACTTATCGTGATTGATAGAATCAAGGGCTCTTCGGTAATCGGTGAAAACTGCGACTAGTTTAGTTCTTTTTAATCTACGATAAATATTTAGCGCTCCCCACAAAGTAAATGTACAATCGCGGCATCCTCTATCTTTTCGAAATTCAATTTACTCATGTAATAAATTTCTTGACTCTGTTATAAAAATAATTCTTGTGAAGATCTCGTATTATTAAAAATAGCAATACCTGAATTTGCCTTATACTAATAACGGACCAAGCTTTTGGAGGAGCGTTAAAGACAGACTTCATTTGGAACAAGTTCCTCTACGGTTGCTTTATAAAGTTTAATTTTATTTATACTTAACAATATTTTTGTGTAATATACACATACTCTCGAAGGGATTTTTTTTTTTCGTGGGAGACACACGGAATAAATCTCGACCTTCCCACTCTTACTAGAATAGAATAGTATCCTGTAGGATAACCACACTGCATTTCAGAAATGATCAGGTATGAGAAAACACACACAAATGTATACATAGGCAGGTAAAATAATAATCAGATAACATTGAACATATTGTATAATACTGGTCAGAGAACAGCATAGAATCTTAAAAGAAAATTCAAAAAATTGACAAAGTCCTTTCACTATAGTAAAAGTATATTAAACTCAACAATAATATATAAAGCATTAATGCAATAATAAATTGAAGTTAGCTTTGATGACTATAAATGCCCTCAATGTCGTCACTGTCGCATCCCATTCACAGTTGTGGATCTATAAATAGACTGTTTTAAAAAAAAATCTAAGTCATTGAACCCATCTGCGCATCTGCCGTCACTAATGAATGTCATTTTTTAATCTGGGGAACTTGGAGGTCTAAACGTTTTGTCGGCTTTTAACTAATTTCCATGAAACAAATCTATATAATTTTAACGATTGCTTAATAGGATGTTAAAATTCAGCGAACTAGAAACCATAAATTTTGGCTTAATTGATTTTTCAGTTTCGTAGACCATCAGATAGGTCGTTGATTGATATAATTTAACGATAGTCTTTCGTTTATTGAGGTTTAAGTTCTAAAGTATTCCATGATCCTTTTTCATTCTATTTGGTCGGCGAAGGACAAGGGGATAAGAAGTGGGTCAGTCAAGAGCCAAAGAAGGAAGATAGAGCGAGGTTAGAACTGTCTATACAATTGAGTCAAAATGTACTTTATATAAATATTGGTTTTAATCTGTTATAGAAACTTAGTATTTTAACATAGAAATTGTGAGTTCTGTTACTATTTGGTCGCTGTAAAATCAATGCAATGGGCAAAATGTCTATTACTGTTAATCTGATTTTGACGAAATTTTCAGAGAATGTGCAGGTTGATGACTAGATGATCCCAGAGAAATTTTATTTAATTCCTTCCCTATTTTCACTTACGCATTGGTGCCACCTATGCTAACATATATTTCAAGTCCGGTTTAGCCCAAAATTTGAAAGAAAGTAAGAGATTAGTGGAAAAATGATTAAGTACCAATTTTATCAAACCCCACCTCCTACTTTGACTTACGCATGCGTAAAAACTTTATTCTGGACAAAAATATATTTCACACAAGGATCCTCTTGAAGCCTTTATTAACCAATAAATCGTTAGTCTTGGAATATATATAACTATATACCGAATTGAGTGGATCCTAAACTGCCCTATGTAAAAGTCCCTTAATCACGCTCTTTTTATTAATCTAACTGACATGTTTTGTTATAAAAATATAAAATGTTATGTAGGTCCCACCGAGATTTGAACTCGGATCGCTGGATTCAGAGTCCAGAGTGCTAACCATTACACCATGGAACCCCTTGCCAATTGGACGAAGTCCAACCATTATTGATTCTACAAGAGCTCACTGCGCCAAATGGACAGGATGAACAAGTATTTTTAACTACCTGATAAAATCGATGTCCTGTTTTCGGCAGTTGATAATTTTATAGTTAATGATTTTGAACGTTTGTCGAGTAACGGATGAAAAGAAAAGAATAAATTACACAAAAGCATTGATTTAAGTTTGTTTGATGAATCATATCCTTACTCATTTTAAGAAAACTAAGGTTAAGTTTGTGTATATCGCCCATCTTTTGGATTTCTAGATTGAGGGTTTCTAAGAACTGGAATGTCAATGACCACGGAAGTTAAGAAGTAGTAGAACTGGTTGGGTTAAGTGCTAAATTATACAGATTAACAAAATATTTAATGGAACGTAATCGAGGCTAGTTATCAAACTACAACACATTATTATCCAATTACTAAAATAATTGAACCGGAGGGGAGGAGAGGGGGGGGGAATATAAGGTTGTAAGGTGGCAAATACCGCGGACCAATGCACAAGGGGAGTCCTCGAATTGGAGATAATACTTTTTATTTCGCGTATGATTGCCTAATTAAAAAAAAAAAAAGTTGCCACCTACTTAGCAATTTAAAATTGATGAATTAAGATAAGCAATAATGTCAAGTTCACCTTTCCCTTTGACACGACCAAATTTATGTGTATTACGTCGTTATAAGTACTTTAAATTATCACTGATTGTCAATTTAGTGATTTTGTTATATATATTGTAAATATATATACAACTTGACAACTTGAACCTCAAAAATATTTAGTTTACCAAGATGCTATTGGTCACCTCAATTGTATATAACTAAGTACAGTTTAGAAAAATATGTATTTTGAAGCTGTTAAACACTTCGTTTTCGAACATTAAATGGCGTTTATTGTTTTCATGATCTAATTAGCCACGTTTCACATCGTTAAAGAACAGAAGGGATTAGAATAGTTTGGTAAATTATAACTTTTAAGTTTATTAAGGGCGTACATAGGAACAAATCTAGGGGTGGGGCAAGACATAGTCAATCAGGTTGTGACATTGAAGCACAGAAATGGCGAATGAAACCAAATGTTAAGAAAATTATATATAATTACAGCAATGATTTATTAGTTATGACAATTATTTGCTTAAAGGGGGGTGGGGCGGGCAGCTTCCCCCCTCTGGATACGCCCATGTTTCTGAAAAAAGGAACAAACTAATAGTGAATACCCTCCTTTAGTTCTTGAATTCCTTTTTTTCCCCTAGTTATTGCACACCTCAGTTATTTTAACTTTTCTATGTATTCAAGAGTATTTCCCGTTGTTCTCGAGGTAAGAGTTGAGATATATTCTACTCATTACGATTAATAATTTTTTTTTCTTCAAAGATAAAAATTATTTGTAAAATCACAATATTATCCTTGTGGAAGAATATGAGCTGTTAGATTTACTCACTCCTCTCCGCTTCAGGGTTGGGCAAGTTGAACAAAGTACACTTATTTCCCCATTAAAGTTCCCAACCATTGTCTATTTAAGGCGATTAGAGATGATGAGTCGGTGGCTTTTTGGTTCTCGTTAGTGAAATTGCAAGGTAGATAGACTCTACTCCGTCTTTCATTTGCAAGCGCAATATGTTTATTTAACATTCTTCCAAACCTCACTACTCTATTAGAGTATGTAGTGAAGTTTGTTATGAATGAATAATTAAAAATAGCAAGATGAAAAATTTAACTAAGAACTACTGAAAAATAAGATTATCAAATTAAAGTAAAAAAAATGACAACGGAAATAACCCTGCTTTAAACACCTATACTTTCAAAGGAGCAGGGTGTTATTGCATAGCTCTTAAGAAGTCAGTGGGTTGTTAGTGAAGTTGTCGACAATAAATAATGAAGCTTAGTATTGTAGAATCTGAAAGAATCTCGAGACTCTTCTGATAAAACATTATTATACATTATGTTCACACGAACAAATATTAAGAGCTTTCTGTATAGTGACAATTTAATGGGACTGAATATACTTGTAAAATACCATAGCGTAAAACAGAAGGCACCCAACTACTATACCAAGTTTCATTATCTACAGACAACTTCAGTAGAGACCCACTAATATGTTAATATGTGCAGAATCATTTTCGAAATTTTTTTTTTTTAATTAAATTATTTTTTAAATTTAACGTTTTTAGTTTTTTAAGCATTGACATTTTATATTTTTTTATCTATTATCATTGATTAGAATTTTGACGAATATTAATCGGGTATCAATACTGCCGTGTATGGGGTCTTCAGCGGTTCTAAGGCTGGACAGGGGTGTCCACAATAGCATTATATTCATTTATTTATCTTTTGGAACGAAGGGCTTTAGGTTATATTCAACTTCGTAAAGGTCCTAATAAATTGGGTTATATAGGTACTTTGCAACCTTTTTCTGATGATATTAAATTATTCTTTAGGGAACAAATTTATCCCTATAATTCTAATTATTTATCATAATATATATATATTAATTATTATTATTTCTCTCCTATTTTTTTTATTTTATTTTTTTTTCTTTGTGATTATTATTTCCTTTTATTATTAATATCTATAATTTTGATTATGGTATTTAGTTTGTTATGGTTTGTACGGGTATAGGAGTTTATAGAATTATACTTTCTGGATGATCTTCTAATTCTAACAAAGCTCTTTTGGGTAGACGTCGGTCTGTTGCTCAGGTTATTTCTTATGAAGTGAGAATAATAATAATTATATTATGTATAATTATTTTTGTTTTTAGAGTATTTATATTAATACATTCATATATTTATGTATTTATATTATGTATTTAATGTACTTGTATTATGTATCTCTATCGGTTGCTGATGGGAACCTACTGAAAAGTGTGCAATATATTTAACGCAAGGACTAGATACCATACCCTTGCTATAAAATGCTAGACATGAATATTTGTAATTAATCATTAGAGTTCTTCTCCAACGGTATCGCGTTAATCAATTTACTTTGCTATTATGAGATAGTATGCATGGATTCTTATTTATAAAGTACAGTGTTGGTAAAATTGGTTTATATTTACAATTATATATACATGGGCAAGAATAATATTATGAGCGAGCAGTATATTTCTCAATCTGTTTCCTTATGGTTTAATTACAATATTATAAATTGAGAAGCACCAGTTGGGATCTTTGTTATTTATATTGACTCTAAGTTTATCAATTCTATAATTGCCATTTAAAATACAAATGAAAGGTCTTACTTATCTTGGTATGTCCGCTTGGGCGGTCGCGGCGTTGTGTCATTTTCCGCATCGTTCTGCAGCCTGCCGGCGGGCCTCCATTGAATCCCTGCGATGTGCTTCCCTGTCCGGCGGCGCTTCTCTTTCTCCTCGATCCTCCCAACATTAAACATCCAAAACATCACAATAGCTTAATCAGAAACGGAAATTAAGACCCAGGATTAAGTTATAATATACATCTACAGTGCATTGAACTTCTGGGCTACTTTCTGAGGAACTTACTATGGATTGAGGTCCGTACGGCAACCGCCTAAGACCTGAGGAAAGCGGTGTCGGACTTGGGAAAATTCACTGGAGAATTAAAGCAGTTTTTAAAAGGGGGTGACCGACTAATAAGCATAATTCAAGCAGATGAAGACACCCTGGACCGTGATGAAGGCGAGAACGAAGAAGTCACAACTCTTCAGTTAAAACCTCATAATTTTGATTTATAGCCTGCTGTATTGTTTGTTGAGTAAATATGTGATTTTAGAGGTGGGTGCTAAGGCAAGCTCTCTCTCTCTCTCTCTCTCTCTCTCTCTCTCTCTCTCTCTCTCTCTC
>NW_027116653.1:136570-154562 GCF_000696795.3 Halyomorpha halys | reverse complement strand
TCCCCCCCTCTAAACTCATAATAAATTAAAAAATATAATAAATTTAGCTATGTAACTTCCATATTTATTGGTACTAAACAGTTGTGCTTATGCCTTGTACTATCAAGTACATGAATTCTCAACTTTTTTAACATTCTTTTTTTTTATTTTTTTTATACAACGTGAAATTCGTCTGTTTCTACAATAATATGAGTTCGTAGTGATACGTTGTGCTTTTTGCTGAGCTAGTAAGATGAACATGGTCCGGTGCGACTATAGGATATAGTTTATTACTGGAACTTGACAGAAGAGTATTCCTGAATTGTTCCTTCCAAAACGGTAAATAATCCAAGGTGATAAATAATTAATTTTAAAAAAATGCTTTTCCAATACTTAACAATATTTTGTTATTTATATTGGGTTTTCAGATGGATATTAGTGAGGCACTGCAATCAACTATAAAATGTCTTCGTGAAATCGTTAAAAATAGCTATGAAGCTGTCAATGGTTCGACAGGTGACTTCAGATGACCTTCTACTATTACCATGATGTGGTTACAAAATCAATACAAAGGTTTTAACGTCTTCAAAGAAGTGATTTAAAAAAGATTTTCTTTTTTTAATTCAGATTCAAGTCTCAGTCAAATACTCAATCTGAATGCATAATGAAAGAATTAATAATGAATGCAGACATCGATTTTCACTGAATATGACAGAATCAAATGAAAAATTAAGTCACAGAAATGATACAGTAAAAAGTTAGAGCAATGTAAGAGCCCAGATGAAACTTAATAAATAATATTTTAATTATTTCATGATTATTCACAATACTGGTCTGAACTGGAGAATATTATTTCTATTTAATTCTTCATTTTATTTCAAGAATTCCTATTTTAAAATTTGTTTTAATTTGTGTAGTATAATATGTCAAAGGGATGATTCCTCCATAAACCATTGGTTATTATTGTATATGTTACTACACATGTTCAAATATATTTAATATAAGTTAATTTTAGTACACCTTGGGTGATTTCCATTCAACAATTTTTATTGAAATCATTTTAAACCTATTGTAATTTAGGAAACGTTTCAGTTGTTGTTTGCAATAAAATAAATCATTACTATGAGGTTGGAATTTAATGCATATTTTATCTTTATATTACACAGGTCATAAACTTTGTTTCTATTACATTTCAGAATTAAATTGTAGTTATATATATATATCGAATAATAACCACAATTTTCATTTGTTGCGGAAAAAGTTAGTTAATGTTTAAACCAGAAAGATATTTTGGTTTTTGAGCGAAATTTTCGTACTTTCTTCCATTGTTACTAAACAATTCCTGGTATAAAAATTAATCTTTAAATGGATTGTGTTCATTAAAGTGATCTCCAGTACTAATGATACACTAAGAAATTTATTTTTGAAAAACATTAACAATGCTTATTATAATTCTCCACTTTTACTGATTTCACTAGATCTTCACAATTTTTTCACTGGAATAAGAATTTGGAAATATAAATTATAATAAAAAACCAACAACTGTTGATCTTTAACTTTTTGACCATATGTTTAAGGTCATAACTTTCTGAATTTAATTTGAAATTGATTGATTTTTTTGTTATATATATATTTTAATATTATTTTATCATTACTTTTTTGAGACACTTCAAAAAATTGATCATTATCCTCAAAAATCAATTTTTTTCATAATTCCAGGAATTTATTGTCAGAAATATTCGGTCTATGAGAACAGGCAGAGTAAAATTGATTGGCTTTTATTTTAGAAAATGTTTAGGCTCAATTGTTCTCTTAATGATAGTAAATGACTGAAAACATTGATAACTGGATTTTGAGAGAAATATGAAAAAAAAAAAACTGCCAAGTTTTAATTATTAAGTTTTTATTAAATTGTAATAGTAATAATAAATACAAGATGCGAACCGTTCTAGTTTCTACAAAAGCAAACTTTATCTGGTAGATTTTTCCTTTAATTATGTACCCATGTAGAAATCAATTTTATATACAAAACAAAGTACTCAAAATTCGTTTATTATTGATCAACAGATGCAAGTATCCCTGCTTGGTAAGAAACCATTAATGTCATAAAGCAATAACATACCGATATATCGAGAAAAAAATCTTATCTTTAGCAGCATTAAACATTTTAAACATCACAATAGCTTGATCAGAAACGTAAATTAAGACCTAGGATTAAGTTATAATATACATCTACAGTGCATTGTACCTCTAGTAATGCTATGAGCTTTAATCAGAAGCTTTTCTAAATTAAACACTAATAAATAATAAGGTAAATAATAATAATCTAATATAGGTGTGCAAAAAATAGAGTATTTAATTTCCTCTTTGTTTCAAGCTATTGGTCAATGGCCTAACTTCATGGCAATAAAAAAAACAATGAAATATATTTTAAAAGAGATGTTCGTCATAATCTTTAGAAGTATAATTTTTACCAAGATGGTTGTTAAGATGGGGAAGACAAACTCCAAATGATATAAAAGCATATATTAAAAAAAAAATTCGATTTAATAGTGTTTAAATGTTTTATTAAATTAGTAAATTAGCATAGAAAGTAATAAATAGTTTTATTTTATACTGTATTGTTTTTAGAACAGATATTTCTGATAAATCAAATCATCAAACGTGTATTAGATAAAAAATAACTGTTTAATACATTTTGTTAAAATAAAAAATCACAAGGATAAATTTAATTGAAACCCAAATATACAAAGATAAATACAATAAAAATTTAATATAGAAAAACATTTTAGAGAGAAGAGCTGTATGGGAGTACAATGACCCCACTTAATTAGTTGCTGAATTGGCTGTTAGAGTCGCTGTCTACGCTGGGCTCAATTTTTTATTTAAATGGTGTAAACATAACAGAATCATAATAATAAATAATATGAAGATATGATCAATGGTTTAAATAATCATAAAATATTGAAAAAAATTTGTTGTAACCAAAAGATCCCAAAACAAGTGACTGATGTTTACCATTCTCATACTGCTAGAGGCAGTTAAATTAATTCCGATTTATTTTATATATTTTTTTTTTTGGTAGAATAGAACATGTAGTAAAAACCAATACGTATATGTATGAATTACCTGGTTATATGTCTAACCAAGAAATAGACCAATAAATGCACAATTTTGAAGTTTGAATCTAGATTTTCCCGAGTAACTAAAAACAGGTTGCAAAGTTTGTGTTTTTTTGGCAAATTGATAATTATCAGTTATACACTACTATTTCTATTCCAAACAATATTAAAAAGAAAAGAGGAATAAATACTTGGGGTACAAAAATATTGGGCTAACTTTGATATTTACAGTTTGTAATATAATAATGAAAAGTATTTTATTCTGTTTATGACGATAATAATAAAATCTTTTTCTAAAAAATATTTTTTATTTCTCACTATTTAGTTTTTAAGATGAAGGTCTTATTGCGTCTATTATAGAGAATTGTACGTCATGACTTCCTTAAACGATTGTTTTTTAACAGCTGTAACAGACACTATTTATGTAATCTATTAACATTTCCAAGAACTCGTAAAAAGGCGTATAGCAGTGTGACAATTTTCTTCAAATTTAGCAGTGTTGTTCTGCATAACTGTTAACCCTGCCTACAACAGGGGTATTCATGAACATTAGTTTAACATGTTGAAGCGTGTTAAATGGAAAAACCTATGACGAATGGAGAAATATTTTCTTGTTTTACCATGTTAAAACGACATTAAATGGTTGAGAGTCTGTTACTAGGTCTGTTAAATGGAGAATGGCGTCACTCAATAGACCAGCTGAGCTCGTAAGCTTTTTTTTTGTTGTCAAACAAGGTTACTTGCTCGTAGTTAGTGTTTTGATTGTGTATTAGTATTGCTTGGGATGTTTTTAAAACTAATAAAGCAACCGATTGACAATAATAATAATAATGTGATGACAGTTATCAATTAGCACATCTTGATTCTCTTCCTCACATGACTCTCAGTAGCCAAACTTTCACACAACATCCACTTTTCACTCAATTGAGGCATGATGTAATAAACTACTTTAATCAAAACTTAGAAGTAAACAATAACATGAAGTTTTGGAAGGAAAGGTTATAAAACCAGTTACTCAGAAAATCTGCTAGATGCATTTAACATGACTTTACATAGGGCTGCTCGCAATCCTATGCTTATAACATTTAACATTTTACATTTAACACAACATCATGAATACCCCTAATAAATATTGGCTAGTACACCTCTAAGGAAGTATTAGTACGGTAGTAAGAAAAATGTTTACCACTACACCTTAAATATGCCGATTCATTCTGCTCTCCATAATGTTCCAATGTCATCGGGTTTACATATTTATATTGAATCAATGTTTGACTGAATAATCAGAAGTGAACTAAATCACGATTACAAGGTCAAGATAGACATCGGTGAAACTAAATAGGTAAAAGCGCTTAAAAATAAATAAATACAAAAAGGATTGTTGGAAAGTCAATCAATAAGTTATTTTATAATTTCTCGTTTTTCCTTTGTGTATTAAAAAAAAACTGGTGCACGGATAGAATAAGATTCAAAACAGCTATTTCTTTATTAATCAGGATGAAAACACTTCCCCTTAATATGCATTTCACATATGGGTAAGTGAAAGCGAAATCTGATTATTGTCATAACAACCATGGAAAAGCAATAATTAACACATTCTTTCATATTTTAAACTCCTCCATTATTTATTACTATCAACAATGAGAGATGATCAATTTTTCAAATAAACATAAATTTATTTTGATCGAAAAATATTTATTTTCCTGTTACTATTAAAATTCGTATTCAAGAGTTTCTCGAAGTGTGAAAAACAAAAATCAAACTTTGTTCCTGCCTTGAATATGACAATTTAACAAAATATAGCCAAGTTGTGTACTATTGGATGAAGTAATTGTGTGAATACAGTTTTCTCCTTTAGTTAATAATCACAGTTTATATTTATACCTAATATAATTTATTATTTATAACTAATAATAATAAACAACAAATAAAGAAACAAAAGTACTTCAGAGGCATTTTTATTTATTTATTTATTTTTATTTTGCATTTAATCTCTGCCATACTATTTCAATGAGAATAAAGCCTTGATGATATCGAATAAACCTTGATTGTACACTGATGTAACGAATTTAATGAAAATCCCGAAAGTCGTTTTTGAGAAAATCGAGTGAAAAATCGTTTTTTTATAAAATGGTCCTTCTGGTATAATCTAATTAAACTAAATATGTTATTCTAGTTTCGTAAAACTTTTCATTTTTGACCTAGACTTTCCACACACACACACACACAAACCATTTCGTGAAACTTGATTATTGGTACCTCTAAGCGTATGTTTTCATAAAAAATTCGAATTATAAATCTTTCACTAACTCAATACTTCCCCTTACTATATGTTCCATGTATAGCTAAGTCAATGTAAAAATAAAACTTATAACCAATTATGAATCTTTAGTAAACTTGAACCCAGAATATTTGAGGTCAAATTAATGTTTTTAGGTCATGGCTTCAGACACGACTTCTACATCCATCTTCTTTCCTGATTCAGAAAAATATTGTACATTGAAAAGGTCTCTAGAATTTTAATTCTTTCGGTATTTTTTGAAGATGAGTCAAATCATGAGAAGCTCAAGTTTTTCTTACGTATAGCTAATTCAAGGCAAAAAAAAAGTTATAACTTCAAGATGAGAAGGTTGTTTTTAATTTTTTTTCAGACAATGGGATCATGGTAGTAATGGTAAATGCACGACTTTCACGCTTATTTTCCACTTGAACAGTTTCAATGGTCTATTTTCTTAAAAGATCAAGCAACTCCAATACTAGCTATCATGAAACGACATCATAGATTAATAGTTGGGAAGGAAAACTCTTAATTTATTACAAGATTAAATATCCTAGAGGAAAACGTGTTCAATCGGTTGCCATTTTACTTTAACGAGAAAATAAAGGGCAATACAATTTATTTTCACATCCTCAATTTTAAGCTAGAGAGAGATGCTTTATTTATTAAACCATGTTGCCCAAATATGATGAGTTGGTATAGTACACTGCATACTGATCTATCATATACGATATAATACAAACACTGAAATTAATTAATAGATACAATATTTATAACATATATATTGTTTATTGTATTTTTTGTACCTTTTTTAATTCTTTTTTTTTTTCTCACTTTATTTCGTCTCAAACAGCATCTATCTTATCCTCTCTATTTCACTCTCCCACATTTCTCATATCTCCCTTTTCTAATAATCAGATATAAATATTCAATAAGATATATATATATATATATACTTTTTTTTTCATAACCTCCTTTATTATTATATTCGTATAATACATACATACATATAGCAGGGAAGTGATATATGATGTATACAAGTATAATTTAATTATTTTTATTTTCGTAACTTCAATAAAGTATAAAAGTTTTATAGAAATTTAGAATTACGAGTATGGATACACAGAAAAATAAATGATGAAGTTGCCAACGAATAAAAATGTAGAAATATATTAAATTAAAATAAAAAAGCAATATTATTAGTGAAGTTAAAACACAAATAAATAAGATAGAAACAGATGAATAAGTTATTTATTTAAATTTAGGAAGTCTTTCGAACACACAATTAAAACAATTAAAGATCAATTAAACATAAATGGTGGAAGTTACAAATTTAAAGTTTGAAGCAATCCTTACAGTCCAAAATCCTTTATAAAATCATTAATGCTCATTATCATCATTAATACTTTGTCACAAATCAAGTCATCCATCAGGACCTCAATGTCCCATATATTGCCGATTTGGCCAGAACCAGAATCAGAATCATTCCTTCCATAATAAACTTCCCAACCACCCAAATCCACTTGTTTCTAACCTGGCTTCTCCTTCATTACCTAATAATCCTCCTAGGTGTCTGAAAAGAAGATGGTCTTGAGATCTTCTCTTCTAGAAATGTTATTGCAGTTCTATCAATGAGTAGATTCTCCACATGTTTGTATCATGTCACTAAGTCACCAACAGCAAATTTACTAGTTGTATATATTTTTATACAGTTGTAAATAACAATAAATAAATTATAAAAAAAATTAAAAAGTTTGAAGCAGATGGCAAATATTTTTTATATGATTTACTAAACATATGGTCAATCCAGACCACTTACTAATCATGCCATAACCAAGAATAATGTATTGGTTATGTATCAAGGCAAAGGAGATTCGCAAATGAAACCTTTATTAGTAAAAATAAATTAGTAAAATTGATACAAAGTTATATGGTAGGTGCTGTGTGAATTTTGTAATACTTTCCATATCACTTGGATTTTAATGTTCATTCATTTAATGTTTGGAATACCTTTTGGCATTAAAAAAAACTTTCATTTGAATTACAACATAATAAAGTAAAATGAAGACCCTAAACAAACTACTACATTTTTCTAATTATTTTTGGAAAACCGGAAGTTAAACATATATACATACCTATTTACGTTAAAGCTTATACATTAAAATAGACTCACTTATAAAAATGGCATATTTTTGGACCTCATCCAATGGACTGTCGGAAGACGGCGCTGGGTGACTTTTACCGCAATACATAATCAAGTTTCTTTTCCACCCAAACATCAATGTAATGTCAAACACCACTAATTTATATCTGTTATAATTAAAAAATATTTGGCAACCGAAAATAAAACTGAAAGTAGACCGATTCATATTAATCCCCAACTTTTCTCCAACCTATTCAGACCCGTTTTCAATTTATAAGAGTTTAAAAAATACCTTTGCACATGCGTAAACAAGATTAGTTGATGGAAATCGATGAAATCAGTATAGCAAATTTTAGGTGGCAACCAAAAAATTTCTGAAAATTTTATCGAAATGTGATCAACGGTAATAGGTGTTACTCTCTGATGAGTATTATCAGTTGTTACACCAATACCAAATTTGTTCTTTGATGTCTAAAACGTAATATTTTTTTTTTACTTTCACTAGTGAGGAAGTAATGCAAGGTAATAATATTTATTAATTAGGCATAAGTACACTATTAATATATTTAGTATAGAATAATTCAGTAAAACATCTTAAATCATCTAAAATAATCTTACTTAAAAAAAAATACATACATATAATTTATAATAAAATATCGTTTGTATAGAATAATCGATTCTTTTTTCGATTGTATCAGTTTGGCACAGTAGCGTTCTGACCACCATTCCGCTCGTCCACAACTACAGGGTGAGTTCCTTCCTGAATGATAATTTTGAAATAAAGTTATTTGTACGGATTTTTCAACATGAGAGATAATTTAAACAATATCTATAGTAAATGTTAATACATTTTTTAAACTGAAAAAGTGAAGAAAAAAATCGGTATAAGTGTGTAAAAATTCAAATCCTGTTGAAGTGTCTATTTTTAGTGCAGCAACAATCCTTGCTATGTATTACTACGGATATGTAGTGTGCAAAATCACTTTCTTTAATTAAAAATAAAATTAAGTTATCAATGCAAGAATTTTCAGCAAAAATGATACATAAAAAAAGAAATATGAGATAAAGATTTTGTTTTTAAATTACAATGTTAGATTATTAGAAAATTGAATGAGGAAATATGTAGTTGGAAATAAATATTTTAAATTTCTTTAAAACAATTTTGATCCTTTTCTCTCAACTTTATTCTTTTTAAACTTCTGACGTTTCGACCACTTAGACCAAACAGTTTGGAGTTTGCAAATGAACATAGTAAGAAAAGTGGTTAATAAAAGTTTTAAATTTGGGAAGGAATTTTATAGAAGAATTTATGGGACAAAGGCAATTAACCGGCATTTAAAGAATTTTAAAGGAAAAAATGAAAACAAAATAAGGAATCCTTGAAAATGACCTAAGTGGTCGAAACGTCGGAAGTTTAAAAAGAATAAAGTTGAGAGAAAAAGGATCAAAATTGTTTTAAAGAAACTAAACCACTCTCAAACAAGTATATTAATAAAAAATAAATCTATTTTAAATTTTTTTAGTGGTGAATGGGATCAAATAAATGTGAATTAAAACTTGCGGTGAAGCTTTAAATTTCCACAAATTGTTAAACATAATTAACTCAACTTCAATAACTTTAGTACGACTATTTCTAAAGATGACCTATAAAATAAAATTGACAATAATAATGGTGTCATAATAATGATGGCAATTTTATGTTTTTAGAACAATTCTAATAAATATTTAAATATTCTAATACTGTTGTAAGATTTACAGTATAACTTAAATACAATTGGAATTATCATGATGTCTACGAAAGGCTATAATAGTTGAGCTAATGGTGCCAACTGGGCCCTACTGGTTGGCAACGGATAATGTCACGCGCCGTTGTTAGGGATTTTTAGACAATGTCACCTCCAGGTCTCGGCGATCTCCTTTATTTGTGTCTGCTTCTCGAGGGAGAGTGCTCTAGGGAGATGAATGCAATGCAGTCTGCAGTCTGCAAGCATAGCCCAGTAGGAGCTTAATCGAAACTGACATAACAGTATAATGAGAAAGATTTATCTCATAAGGAGACAGCTATAATATTGAAAGTTCTATGTTAGGTTTCGTTGCCATCTTCTTTTTAAATGTCACGGAGGGTTTTCAGGAATTTATTGGAAAGAAATGGGTACGGGTAGAGACGGTATTTATAATATACGAAAAGGTACGTTTGTTTTAGTTAAACCTGAAACATTTGTAATTTTAATAGATAATTTTATATGTTATATGAAAAGAAACATTTAGGACCAAAATTGTAGCAGATATTTCGGTTTCTGAAGATGAAGAAGTTTAATGGTTTTAAGATATAATTATAATTAGTCTTATAGATGAAGGAGTTCTCCAAAGATCTATATTAAGTACAATACTGTTTCATGTAGCTACTAATGATATTGATATTATTTCAGAAGCCATTAAAGTTAAAATGTTTAACAATGATGAATAGTTCTGAACCTAATTGTAAGTTTAGTAAAGCATAGTTTTCGAACGTACCATTTGTTTTGAGAACAAATTAAAAATGGGAAGATAAAAGATTATTCATTTTTTACAGCAGCATACTTAAGATAAGTTGAAAGGAGATGATACCTCGTCTAAGCCGAAACTTGCCCACTCCTCATCTTTCAGCAAAGATCGAGAGGATAATTTCCTAGATCATCTTGTAACCTTTGTTTAATCGTGTGTACAATATTCTGAGCAATTCATACATTTTGATATCGTTGGAAAAAACAAGTTTCCACGCGTTCTGATTATAAAGTATATATTTGCTAAATTTTAATACAATAAAAAGTCACTCGAATATGTTTTAACAATTATAAATATATTGTCTTACATGAGGCGTTCGGCCGTAAAACATGGTAACTGCAATTTTTCTATAAATTTAATGTTTTAGTGCCACCAGCTTTTTTAAGGTTGATTTGATAAATTATTGAGAAAATATTTAGAAAATTTATTTTCATAAGAGAATAATGTTGAAATTAAGGTAATTGACTGCTGGATAAAGGTAAAAAGTTGTGATTAACAAGCAATTTCAAGATGTAAAAGTTGTCATTTTTTCAATTATATAGTTTTACGACAGTACGCCTCATATTTATAATTCAAACTGACCTAGTATACCGTATATTTTGTATATTTAGTATATTTTGGTATACCTAAGCATCCTTTTGAGAGCATTAAATTTTGAAGTTGATCGATTAAGTACCCTAGGTTCTATGAACGATTTTCTTGATTTTTGAGCTACGAAGCTAGCTGGCATTACATAGAATGATCTTGGGAATAATCTGCACGAGATAGTTTACAACGAAGTTTGTTTCGGCACATCAAACTGAAATCAATCAATTATTAACTGAATAATTTTAAACAAAATTTATTCAATTTTGACAATATGCCATTTTTATGTATGTCCTACCTAAGCAGAACGCTTAGAAGGCCCTTACTACATTTTTATGGAATTAATGATGGATTCTGTTTAATCCCGAGGGTAATATGTAAATTTAGCTCCTTCGAAAACGCGGAAACAATTACTTCTTGACCAGACTGTACGTAGATAACTGTTAAACTGTTATTATAAGTTATTATAGTTTATAATATTAACCACCTTTAAGAGTGAAAATTTCTTTTCCTTCACGCTTACTTCTTTCTCGCTTTAGATAAAGTTTAACTTATTATTTAACATTTAACACTTTTGAGGTTTACGACCCATATTGCTCTCGGATTCTCTTTCTGGACTATTAAAATCTACTGTCCGACAATCTTCAGAGTTAGATAATTAATATTAGAATTTTATTTTACATATTACAAATATTATATATTTATAACAATCATTGGAATCCAAAACCAGAAACTCTACAAATGAAGCATTTACATTTATATTGAGCATTAAGCATTTATATTTACTTAATAGGTAATGAACATTTTAATGTTTTAATTAATTTTTCAAAAAGAACTTATATACATACTCATTAACATGTTTACAAATATAGAACGTCACAATTATTTGAGAGAGGGAATATAAAATTTCTTAATTGACAAATTACATTTAATGATCCCATATTTCTATGTCTATTAATATCCTGAGAGGGGATATAAAATTTCTAAATTGACGAATTACATTAAGACTAATGATCCCATATTTCTATGTCTACTAATGTCCTGAGAGGGGGAGGGGATATAAAAGTTCTTAATGTACAAATTGCACTTGATGATTCCATATTTCTATGTCTATTAATATCCTGAGGGGGATATAAAATTTCTAAATAGACGAATTACATTAAGTCTAATGATCCCATATTTCTATGTCTACTAATGTCCTGAGAGGGGGTGGGGATATAAAAGTTCTTAATGTACAAATTGCACTTGATGATCCCATATTTCTATGTCTATTAATGTCCTAATTTTCCCATGGGTACAATTCTGAGGTTTGACATTTAATTCTTAATCTGCTCTTTGGATATAAATCCGAAGATTCTCCTGTATTTATTGGGTCGACTTAATTAGACTGTTTCCTATATATTGTTTTCAAATAGGAACTTTTTCTTGCTCCTTTAATAATACGTTCTTATGTTCATTTCCTCTTGAATTTCCCCCTAGAGGGAAAAATTCCCTGTTGAGTGGGCGGGTAGTTCATTTTTAAAAGGTTTGTACAGAGTGGTCAAGAAGTAATTGTTCCCGCCCTTTTTAGGGGGAGAGAATGTAAATAATTATCCTTCCGAAAATTTCAAATATAAAATTATAAAGTTTGCATTATCACCAGAATGAGAACAATATTTCTGATTTTATGTAACCACTTATTGACACTAATGAATAAAATGGGTTTGACTCAGGAAACCTTGGCAAGTAACAATCAGTTTTATGGCCAAATATTCCTAAGCGATCCTTTGTGGTAAAAGTAAAGTAATTGCTTTTGGTGATGTTAAATAGGATAGTATTTGGTGAGCATTAAATAAATCTTCTTTAAGAGCCTTTTAACTAAATTCAAACAAAAGCTATATCTAAAAATATTTTAAGTACAAGAATGACTGCTAGGTCCAATGAAATTAAAAGAACTCTAATTAGTACCTTACCAAACAGAGCCATTTAATTTTATAATTAGTGAATTAGTTTTTATAACCAGATTATCAGCCTATTCAAACCAGAGTGAGAAAGTCGAGTTTTCATTCTGTAGGGCCAGTAAGAAATAAAAGCCAACCTATCAAGAGCGGAATCGAACCAGCACCTCTGTTGAAAATTTTATTTTTATTTAAAACTTTATTTTTCAACATAATCACCACTCAGTCAAAGGAGGTTCAACGCTTTTTCAAGGAAATGAACGAAAACTAGAACAACATACGTTTAGAAAACTGTCACGTTTTCTAAAATGCACCAAACTAAGTGGGGATTGCGAAGAAAAATAGACACCATATATCTACTCTGCTCGGTGCATTTTTGAAAACGCTGTCGAAATTTGTCTATGCCTATGTTGCTCTAGTTTTCCACTATTTCCTTGAAAATGCATTCAGTCTCATCGTACCTGAATCGCCTTTGACTAAAGTGGCGATTATGTAGAAAAATAAAGTAATATTATACCAGGTAATTTTCCGCCATGTTATTGAAAAAGTGTGAACTCACTTTTTTCGGCTTACCTGAATCGCCTTTGACTAAAATGGCGTTAATGTAGAAAAATAATGTAATGTTATCCTAGGTAGTTTTTCGCCCTCTCCTTGAAAAAACGTTGAACCTCATCATTAATTTTTTCATTGTACCTGAATTGCCTTGCGACCAAAGTTCTTTCAATCTTTAGAGCAGATAATGCTTACAGTTATCTTTAATATTATCGTTTAGTATTATATTTAGTATTATTAAGTTCTCGAAAAAAAAGAAGATGAAAAACCCAATCGAGTGGTAGCGATGGGTATGATGGGTAACTGGTACAAGAAGAGTTTAATCTATTAAACTCTTAATAGATTTAAAATCTTAAGCTTATTATATTGTCATAATTTTAAGAAGATAATATTGTATTTCCAATTTTATCGTTTTGTAGATGTTAAATAAAATTTACTCATTTCAGACAGCTATGAGCGGCGGTGTGTACAAGATGTGGTACCGCGAGCAATTCCTCAGCGGCTCCTGCCACGTATGCAAGAGCAGTTGTCCGGCCGTAGAATTGCGATGTCAGGAGTGCAAGCTGGTCCTCTACTGTTGTTTTCAACACCTTGAACAAGACATTGATGAGCACGAAGAGATCTGCATGGCGTTGGCTGCAGTAGCCAAGAGGCTTGGGGTTCAAAGGCCAATGGACAAGGCGTATCTCTTAGGTGAGCAGGTAATGCATGTAAATTAGTTAAGCTGATAAAGACATCTTCTTCAGTGATAAATCATTTACATTTTAAAATGTATTTGCCAAAACTATTTTAATTTTTAATTAGATTAATCAGTTTTACTGAGCCATTCAACAAGTACGTTTCCAAAAAAGTTGGCGAACGTTTCAGAAAAGTTTTGTATAAAAAAAAAAAAAAAGATCCATTTTTTCCGACCTGACTTCCTATATAATATAATACTTCCGAACTATTTATGACTTCAGTATTATTTAAAAAATGACCTAAACAGTCATCATCAACGTCAGCATACCGACAAAAAAATGAGCTTTCAAGATACAAGTAAATTGGAAGCACACATCCAATTTACTTGTTACTTTAAACTGAAAATATTCTAAATTATTTCCAAAGGAACTAGGATATGTTTGGTTTTTCGAGTTATTAAAAAAACCTATATTTTTAATGAAATATAATTTAACCGAAATTTTTGTGAAAAATTTATAATTCTACTTGTAAATATGGAGTTTTTATGTTTGAGCTAATTATCTAAAGAATGGTATATATGCGGGGTAATAAAAATGGTAGTATATGCGAATATGCTTTATCTAACGATAAGATGCTTGTAAGTTCTATTTCTTCTTCGAAGTTGTTAAGCTTCTGATGTTTGACATAAGGACAAGGTTTTGTGCATCAGGTAAGACCTTGACACCTTCACAAGATGTTGCCAAGCAACAGATGTGCAATCAGATACTGAACATTGTTGATAACAGTCAACACAACAAGCTTTCGTTGACCAACATTGATTATTTACAAAATACTATATAATTAGAATAAGCAAACCCCCTACTACTGAACCGTTACGTACTCAACTTCACTCCTGTAGTAGCTTCCTTAACGTCTAGGTGAGTGTCTGGCTTCTCAATTTATTTTTTATTGTTTGAGGTATCTTTAAATGTTCGTGATATAAACGAGTTCATATCTATTTACTCCATGATATTGACATGAGTTTTATTTCAAACGCTCGCTGATATCCAAGGCACTTTAAGTATTTTGTGCGTAACCAAGTACCTTTTTTTTTTATCCCCCTCCCTTGCCATTTCTGGGATACGGGGTGCGGCAGCAGTGGTGTAGTGCGCTGGGGTTTGCGCATGCGATTGCTTCCAAAAATCAACAATTTTTTGTAACCAAGTAACTAATAAGTTTGAGGTATTTTTGAGATAAATCTTTTTTCCTAATGTAAAATATTACGATCTGCATCAATTAAGAAAAATAATGGTGATAAAATTATTTATTCATACTATTTTACATAAAAAGTTAGATTGGAATGAAATTAAAAATATCTAATTGGAGAAGATGGTCGGGGGGGGGGGGTGTGGTCAGCAAAAAACAACATAAATTATTAATTATAAAAATTATTTATTTATCCCAGTTTATTAATCTACGATCAACTATCTACACCTCATTAAAAGTATCTAAAAGTTAAAATAAACATTTTACTTATGATCACTATTTACATTGAGCCTGGAGAAGTCAGAATCAACCTTGTTCACTTATTTTAGACAGATATCTCACCTCTCAACTCGTCACTATTTATCAATTACTATAGTACTCAATGGTCTTATTACGTCGGGATGTTTATAGGCGAGAGCGTCAAATGCCTCGAGACTGCAGTGGTGCCTGTTCGAATATGGCCTGGTGGATCGACTGTTATTTCGATGACAGTCCCATGAAATGACAACTGGACCCCCACCATGGTTATAATAGGTTTATTACCTCTAGATATACCCCCTTCCCTTAGAAATGACTAGGAAAGAGGTCATAAAAAAAAAAATAATAATAAAATTTCTTAATACACCAACCTGCAATAATACAAATTGATTTGTTAGACTATTTATGAATTCAAAGTTTTTTTTTTTATATGAAAATTAATCAAAAGAGAGAATACCGACATGGAGAAACACTTTTCCTTCGACTAATATTAGCTATAAGCCCTTGGACATAAATAAAAAAACAAATTTTCGCTTCATTCTTCAAGCTTTAACTCTAAGAAATGTTATCTATAAAGAGATTAGGTTTACTGTATTTTACCACAGGGGAAGGCCCCGACTGAATGTTGTTGATGTCATGCTAAGAAATAAATGCTGAACTGTGGCGGCTCTACAGTGGATTATAATTTGAGATAAGGTTTTTCATATTCCTGAGAACCCTTGGTTTAAATCTAATTGAAAAGTAGTCAATATTAATAACCATATCAGGTTCTCGGCACTCCTCAGACATCGGTTTCCCTGAATAAATTATTGAGAATAACTGTTATTATTAACACAAACAACAATTGATCCACGTTTACTCTCAACTACTTTTTATTCCAAAACATCTGCAACGCTTCGGCCCTCAGGCCATTCTCGAGGAGACAAACTATAGAATTTGTTTTTATATAATTATTACGTAAAACCCTTGATGCTCCTTATTACATTACAAATAAATCCATCCACGAAGACCTTAACATCTCATTCGTTGCAGATTTGGCCCAAAACTGATATGCATCTTTTCATTCAAAACTCCTTACCCATCCTAACCCATTAGTTCTTAATCTCTCATCCTTAATAATCCCTGATAATTCTCCGAGACGTCTGAAAAGTAGTTGGCCACGGGACCTTCTAATTTAAATTAATGCTTGAAGTACCACCTATACGTAGTGGGTGGTTCCTTCCTTTTTAAGATTTTCAAGTGTTTGAATCATTCATCCAATTTACTTATTGTATTTATTATTTTGTACAGTTGTAAATTACATTAAATAAATGAAAAAATATATAATTATTACATTACTTCCTCATACAACACTAATGTTTTTGAATATACCTTAATCATTCCTACATCCTTTAAAAAATCAATTGCAGGCGAATGGCCCATGTCATATCTTTAAAACAAAATAAATATTAAAATAATATCACAACAGTTTGAAAAACTATTTGTAAATTGATTATTCACAGGACCCTGTTATCACTTAATCACTAAAATCAATTTATTTACAATTTAACTAACGTTATTTTTTATTATTAACACCATTTTGATCCAAATATACTCTTAACACTTATTTTCAGAAAATTTCCAACGTTTCGTCCCTCAAGCCATTTTCAAGGAAACAACCTTAAACATTGATGTCATATTCTTTTTAAAAAATTTCTGCAGGCTAATTGCCCATGTCATATATAACTTTTATATTTTAAATCTAAAACTTTTTCACATATATAATTGTCTCTTATTTTTCTACTTAGTAACATCATTTATAACAGTACTTAACTTCTCGAATAAAATAAACCACTCTCAAACAATCATTATAATAAATCATTAATTTAACGTTCTTTTTTAATTTATTCCTTATAACTTAACATTATTTAAACCCATAATTATTGTATTTTTATTATATACATTCTCTTGCATTCATACACCCCCTCTTTTTTATTTTTTCACATGTGCATGTATGTGTCTATATAATATATATACATTTGTATAATTCAAGAATTTGAACATTTATCTTACAACTAACATTTTACTAATCATTACGTATTTATCTTACTTAAAATGTCAGAATAATGGTGGTTTAGTCCTTTAGAATCTGATTTAAAGTTTACTGTATAATTTATATTTTCTGAAAAGTAAATCGATTCTATTAATTTTCTTCTTTTAGTGTTAATAATAAAATAAACCACTCTCAAATAATCAGTATAATAAATCATTAATAGAATAACTGTTGCTTACAAATGTTATTAATTAAAAAATATGTTTTAGAATGAATTTAATGATGGCAGAATTTTTTTTTTTTATATCACTACTTTGCAACCCTTCAACTCCTTGTTAACAATTTAATGTCTTTACCTACCCCCAGACCGCTAACAAGTACTTAGTTGAAATATTTGTAAATTTATTGTTTATCACTGAATTTTACAATGATAATAAAGGATAAACTTTTACCATCCGATGATCCGAATAGATGTATCGAGTTTTGAACATCTTATCTATGGGCCACTCTTCCAAAAAATGTCAAATTCTTGCTTAAAGTAATCAAAAATTAACTTTTGACCGTGCCTATTAATTTTTTTATTGTAGATGAACATATTAGATAATAATTCTCTATTTTATTTATTTATTTTATTATTTA
>NW_027116653.1:136102-136455 GCF_000696795.3 Halyomorpha halys | reverse complement strand
AAATAGTTGTTCAAAAACATCGATGTTTTTTGGGTAATGTATTGTAACCAACGAAATTTTATAACATCGATGTTTTTTGTAGTCGATGCCGGATTTATTATTTATTAATTTCTCTGTTATTTTTTTTTAATTATTAAAAAATGTCAAGTTGGACGTTTGATAGTAGGGATGCGACATCGATGTCGATGTTTTACCCAAAACATCGACGTTTTTAAGCCAATGTTTTCTAAACATCGATGTTTTTAAGCCGATGTTTTCTAAACATCATTGTTTTGTCCCAATTTTTCATTTTTTTTCCCAAAAGTTACTAAATGAAAACCAAAAATTTACAGTATAAATAGATTCCTATCAAC
>NW_027116653.1:133874-135227 GCF_000696795.3 Halyomorpha halys | reverse complement strand
ACAATACATTACCCAGAATACATCGATGTTTTTGAACAACTATTACAGAAACATAAGGTCTGTTTCAACGATCCCGTATTCTAAGGCCTGTCAGAAGTGGTTTTTGAAACTAAGAATCCTATATCAACTACAAAAAACATCGATGTTTTAAAATATCGTTACTTACAATATATTACCCAAAAAACATTGATGTTTTTGAACATCAATTTGAATAACATAAGCTCTGTTCCAACGATCACTCATTCTACGCCCTGTCAGAAGTGTTTTTTTAAATAAAGAATCCGACATCGTCTAAAAAAAACATCGATGTTTTTAAAATATCGTTGCTTACAATACATTACCGAAAAAAAAATCGATGTTTTAAAATATCGTTACTCACAATACATTACCCAAAAAACATCGATGTTTTTGAACATCCATTTGAATAACATAAGGTCTGTTCCAACGATCCCGCGTCCTAAGGCCTGTCAGAAGTGTTTTTTTAAACAAAGAATCCGACATCTACTAAAAAAAATCGATCTTTTTAAAATATCGTTACTTACAATACATTACCGAAAAAACATCGATGTTATTGAGCAACTATTTCAGAAACATAAAGTTTGTTCCAACGACGACGTATAGTCCGGCCAGTCGGAAGTGGTTTTTGCAAAAAAGAATGCAACATTGATAAAAAAAACATCGATGTTTTGAAATATCAATGTTTAATATTAAAATAATGTTGCTTACAATACATTACCCAGAATACATCGATGTTTTTGAACAATTATTACAGAAAAATAAGGTCTGTTCCAACGATCCCGTATTCTAAGGCCTGTCAGAAGTGGTTTTTGAAACTAAGAATCCTATATCAACTACAAAAAACATCGATGTTTTAAAATATTGTTACTTACAATACATTACTCAAAATACATCGATGTTTTTGAACAACTATTTAAGAAACATAAGGTCTGTTCCAACGATCCCGCGTCCTACGGCCTGCAAGAAGTGCTTTTTGAAACAAAGAATCCGACGACTAAAAAAAATCGATGTTTTTGGGTAATGCATTGTAAGTAACGATATTTTAAAAACATCGATGCTTTTTGTTGTAGATGACGGATTCTTAGTTTCAAAAACCACTTCTTACAGGCCGTATGACGTGGGATCGTTGGAACAGACCTTATGTTTCTCAAACAGTTGTTCAAAAACATCGATGTATTTTGGGTAATGTATTGTAAGGTACGATATTTTAAAAACATCGATGTTTTTTTGGTAATGTATTGTTAGCAACGATATTTTAAAAACATCGATGTTTTTTTTAGTCGATGTCGGATTCTTTGTTTAAAAAACACTTCTGACAGGGCGTAGAATACATGA
>NW_027116653.1:110919-131404 GCF_000696795.3 Halyomorpha halys | reverse complement strand
TATTTCACCTGAGGTAAGTGAGTTTGAGGAATAGGTTAGTTGAAAGTGTTCACCTAAGGTATTAGCGATGTCCTCAGGATCTGTAACTGGTCCAGTTGGTGTTAACAATAAATTTATTGGGGAAAAACTTTTCCGTCCTTCAATTCTTTTAACAGCATCCCAAACGTCGCAAGTGGTTGTGTTAAGTGTAATTTTTGATACATAATCTTGCCAACACTTTCGTTTGCTTTGTTTTATAACGTAGCGTGCGTGCTTTCTGGCAGTTATATAATATTCCAGGTGGTTTGAGCTGGGGTTATTTTTAAATCTTCTTAGTGCCCGTTTTCTATTTTTGATGGCTTTGGAACATTCGTTCGACCACCATGGAACCGTTATTTTACTATGTACGTTATTAGTTTTTGGAATTGCAGTATGGGCTGCATTTTGAATAGTATCAATGATGGACTGGTATTGATAAATGATGTTTTGATCTGATAATGAATTATCAGAGATATTTGCAAATTTAGAAAAGAGTTACGTAAATAGAATACGTAAAATTACGTAAAAGAAAAAAAATCTATGCGTAGTCTTTAGAACAGTCTTTATGTTACAGAAATGGTTAAGAAAAACATCGATGTTTTTTGGTCGATGTTTTTTTAACATCGATGTTTTAGTATTGAACATCGATGTTTTTTTATCGATGTCGCATCCCTATTTGATACTGATTTATTTTTCGGTAATTCGTCATTGGTTCGTAATCACTATTCGTTCACACTGTTTAAATTTAAAAACGAAATTATAGTGAGCAAATGTCATATATATTTTTTTTTTCAATTAATTTCCCTATCCCTTCCAGTTATCTATGCCAATTCTAAATGGACTACTTTTCCAGTATTCCTGAAATTCTTATGTTTAACTAAAGCGAAAGGTGAGTACACTTTTCATAGCCATTGTGGCAATTGGTTCAGAAACTAGGAATATAAAGTGGGTGACAAATCTTACCTTTTTCATAATCATTTCAAAAACTCTATATCCACTACCTATTAACTATACATCTACAAATAATTCAACCACACAACTTGTTCTAAATATATTAATTAAAAACGTCAGATAGTAAGATTTCTTCACACATTGTGAAAAAACACACGACTGAATGGTATTGGTGGGTTTCATAGACTGTGGCCTATTAGTTTAGCCAGCGAAAAATCTCATAAGAAAGGTGTAGAACAACGTATAATGTTCTCAATGATTCCTGTTTATTTTTACTTCCTGAGGGCCAAAATATTTGACCTGTATCACGAAGAGCCTCGTGGTGTGATAGTTTGATTGAGCTATTCAAGGATTGCCAGTTCATTAAAAATAATTTGTAGTAAAATTTCAGCGTTTGGAGATTTCAGACCCATAGTTTGTTTGTTAGTTTTGAAAGGGCGTTTAACAGCTTGGTCATCAACGCCCGTTGGTTGTGGTTTTCGTAAGGCCTAGTTGTTCCATAGTCATACCTTTGGTATGGTGACTGATCCGGACCAGTGGGATTCCTTTCCGTGAGATTTGAAATATTATCTAGCTAGACAATTGTAATTTGTTTAATAATCGTTACGATAGTGGAAAGGATATAAGTAACTGTTATAATTTAAAAAATAAGGCAAGATAAATAGATAATTATAATAACTAAAGGCTGGTTATTAAGTTAGTCTGATGGATGAATTTAATGACTCTTTCTATTACGGATTCGTCGTTTCTCAACGCCATTGGAACATTTGTTGGTATCCCTAACTGGTTCAGAGTTAATGTGTAGTGATGACATTCTTCAAAAATGTGTTTGACGGTCAGATTACTATTACATTTCGAACATTTTGGAGTTGTCTCTCCTGTTATGAGGTGGATGTGTGTCAATCGGGTATGTCCTATTCTGAGTCGGGTGATAACTAATTCTTCACGGCGTCTCCTTCGGGTTGATGTAATTCAGGATTTCACATCTTTGTTTATAGGTTTCAACTTACTGAGTGGACTTTCATCCCACATTGCCGCCCTTCTTTTATTAATACATTCCTTTAAAGGGCGAGCAAGTTCCTTTGCAGTTAAGATTGCTGCGGTTCTACCTGGGAGGACTTGTGGTATCTTGATGGCTATTGCTTTTAATTCTGTGACAGTGGCCGATAATCGTTAAGCGAGAGGTAGTGTTGTATTTATCCTCTGTTGGAACTGTCTAGAGAATTTAGGATTGGAAATGTAACTTTAGGATTACTAATGTAAGTTGGGTGCGAGGGTTGCAGGTATAGCCTTTAAAATTATTTGTAGCAAATAGTTGTCTAAATAGTAGGAGTGGTATTCCAGATTCAACATATAAACTTACAATTAGAATGGTCCTAAAGGCACCTCTGGAAATGAGGATTCCGGTGTTCTGAACGGTTTGGCTAGTCTTTGGAAGCGAGCTGAGCCATACAGAAAACTTCCATAATCAAGTTTGGAGCGGATTAAGGCTATGAATATTTTCAAAATCATTGATCTATCAGTAGAAAATGAATTAAATTAAAATGTAAAATCAACGGGAACTTGCAATCAAAATCCTTCCAATGAACAATTAAATATTAATCCAATAAATAAATATTGTATTCTATTATTCGAAAAGCCTATTTATAAATGTATCCTTTGTTAAATATTATGTCTCTATTTGCCTATTTGAAAAGCTCATTATTCCTATTAAAAAAATTCATACGCCTGCTTAAACGTATTTGTGTTCCAGGAGGGTTAAGGGAAGCGACCAGTAGCATATCCAGGCAGGCTTCTTAAGGATGCCGAAAGGAAATGCAATGCTCTAAAGAGCGAAATATTGCCAATAATATGGGCCGTGGATGACTTTCGACTACTTAATTCCAAATATTCAGATACTTAAGGTTCAGACCGACCATTGATCTAATGGGGAGGTAAATTGAAGGAACCATCTGTGAGGGTCATCCGTTGGAAAGAGCTGGGTAAGGAAAATTTATCTCTGGCGATTAAGGTCGATGCCATCGATGGGGATCAAGTGGAACCTTCTGGAGATTTGAGACAATGTCTTTGGAGTTGGACGCCAGGCGAAGAGGGTACCCAGCACGAACCCGGCCAGGACGATAGAAACCCGTCATCAGGAACAGTGCAATCGGGGACAGATATTTATGATACATGAGGTCATAAAACATGGCAACTGACAAAATGATAACTTTTACTATGTTAAAATGTTGGTAAACTACAGGGTTGTTCGTCATTGACAGAAGTCACTTGCCACACCTCAATAACAATATTATTCTATAAAGAAAATTGAGCATAGATTCTTACAACAATTTATGAAGTCAGCCTTAAGAAAACCAGTGAAATTAATAATTTTAATCACTAAATAAAAAAATTAATACAAAATTTTAGTAACCATGCTTCACAACTGAATACCTCTTATAAATCGCTGCTTTGCACATCTGAAAAAACAATTTTTGAACTAAACATATTCCATTGATTTTACTGTTGACTGGGGTTACTTTGTGACACCCCTATTTGCTTTGGGGCAGTCAATTAGAGAACTTCAGTAAAGAAAATGACCCCAGCCTGCAGTACAATGCATATATGCAATGCAGTACATTCCATACATGACAGAAGAAACAACACTGCTGAATAATTATGCATTCGATGACAATGAACTATTTTTAGGTCTCATTAATACACTTAAATACAGGAGATGACAATGGATATAATTTAAATTCTAGATGTGCATAGTAATATTCATCTATGCATTATACACTTTCCGGCCAAGGGTCGTCGAACGAATGGGCATCGTCTTTATCTAGGTGGTCTGATCTTATTCGCAATAAGGTCTAGATAGAAAAAGCTTCGATTCCTGATAGACCTTTTTCGATAAATTTTTTTTTCATGTTTACATTGTTATCGTATATTGTGGACATAATGATGGTTAGATATTGCCAGATGTTAGCACTAGGTTTACTAATGTGTTTGTTCATACATATTTTGTAAATAGCATTAGTGTTTAATTAAATTAATGTTATTTCTACTCGTATTCATATCTTTAGAACTTTTGTTTGTTTTTGTAGATTTTAATTTTTTTGTTTGGAACTGTAATATAGAAAGGGATCCCACCCAACACGGTCAGTCGAAATGACAGTAAATGAAAAATTGACGTTCAGATTGTAATGTTAAGACAAAAGTTTCAGTTTTTCAAAATAAAGGTTTAAAGGTTTTCAAAACTTTCTCCGAAATCCGTCTGTCTTAACCTTGAAGGAAGAAGTACAATGGAGGGGGTAAAATGACGTGTTTTATGATAGACCCAAAGCATTGAGAGAGGAGCAGGAGCTAATCGGATACTGCCTTCTGTTCCAGTTTAGATTACAACGGCGGACATTCCGATTAATTTCAACGTAATCCTAAGCCCTAAGACTTGACCGATTCCCCACTTTTTGGCTTCAACTTTGAAGTAGAATAGGGTTATGCCCCCTCCAACTCCAAACCTTACAATTTGAACTTACATCTTCCGCCAACATACTGTCATTTCTACTTAACCTGCAGAATACTTACGAGGGTGAAAATTAAGTAAAGGACCGACGACCTCAACAACTTTTCAAAAACAGCTGTGATAATTAGTGCTTAATACAGTCCAAAATTGACCCCATTTGCGTTTATTCAGTGCCAGTTTGCCCATTCTCATTGTTATTATCGCTTGATACAGTTCATGACCAGACTCCTTCCGCGTTTTTTGAATGCCAGTGTGACCATTTTGATTTTAACTGTGATTAATTAAGTCCACTAAAAGGCATTGTCTGGTTCAATAAGCATTCAAAGCTTTCAAATACAACTGAATACACTGATTTGCAAATACAAAACTCTAAATTTGAAATTTTCACTTACCGATCGCAAATGATTTTGAAAGCTTTGCACAAATGTGACGTGTAAGAGGTGAATGTCATTATTCAGCTAGGGTTTCATAAGTTAAATTCAGCCTTACACACTTTACACTCTGAATACAACTGCGAGCATCAGTAATACCTGCATCAAAGGTAATATTCAGTGAACTTGTAATAACTCTTCGTTAGGAGTAGGTTCCATTGCTGTGCGATTTTTAATCTTAAGAGGAATAAATCTTAAAGGTATAGATTGAGAATCTAAACCTTAAGAAGAAACCTCATTGGATTGATAATAAGTTGATGGGTAAAGTAATTTAAGATAAAATTTCCTAATTGATATGTGATATAAAATTCAATGAGTGTCTTAAGAACTAATATCCTCTTGCTGTTGCAGGTGACGAGGCCTATAGGCAGTTCCGCAGCGGAGTGATGTCTCTGTGCAGCGCCGAGCTCGGGCGGTCCCTGCAGCCCTGGGAGCAGGAGCTAATCTTGTTCCCCCAAAACTGCGCCTCCTGCCACCGCCTGGACGGGCTCCAGCTGTGCGCCCAGTGCAGGCTGGCCAGCTGGTGCTGCCCTGGGCACCGCCCCCCGGCCCACGACAAGCACTGTTCCCAGCTGGCCCTGTACCGTGAAGTGGCCAGGAGAGCGGTGCGCAGCATCGCGGTCCCAGTCCTCGAGGGCTCACCGCCCACCTCCATGGAACTCCTCGTCTCCGACCCCGTCGAGCTAGCCCTCTTGTCAGAAATTGCCTCCTGCCCGCTCACTGTGCACCATTGCCTTCGGCTCCTTCCGTCTAACGACAACCTCGTTGTCCACATTGTCGGCCCAGAACCCACCTTCGAAGCCAGCAACCTCCGCAAATGGGACGATTTCTTGTGCGATTTTCTCGAAGGTAGTCTAACTCTGGTATTTATTGGTCCAGAGATCGGTAAGCTTCCTTGTCGCCGTCTTTCAAGAGACGGTAGGATACTAGAGTACGTCTTCGTAAACTGCCTATATCATGATTATTGTGGTGCCAGGCCTCACTTGGTCTGTGCCTTCAATCCAGGACTCTACCGCAAGACAGGATTCGACTCCAAGGATACATGGGCTGAAACCATTAGATCGATATTTGAAAAGGGGGCTCCCTTTCTAGTGACATCTTATACTAAGAAAGAGATAAAGGCTGACCTCAAGCGGGTAAAATCCGAAATCAATGGAGTGAAGGAAGTGATATCACCACAAGCCAATCCTTGGGCCAGCAGGAGACCATTGATGAACTTTGTTTCCGACGAGAAGACTCCTGTGATCTTCAAAAATGCCTACTATATGTTGCTGAATGTGTGAATAACCTCTTCATAAAACTTGGACTGTAAGACCTCTTAATGAGCGTACTCATGGAGGATGGGAGTGTAGCTTACCAATCATCTGCATGATTTCTATTCAACATTATACCATCAAAGATATTTTTTTTTTTTAAAATGCAAGGTTTAATAAATAAAATTAATAATTTTTTTAGTTTAATTTATAAAACTTAAGTTTTTACCATCGTATACCACCTACATGTATAGCCCCATTGCAATCAGAAAGTATTATCTCCGGATTCACATCAAGTTTTGATCCAAGTCTCAAAGGCCGAAATCGCAAAAAAACCGTAAACAATTTTACAGTTTTATAGTGATTTACACCATTAGGACGTGCCAGGAAAAACTACCACTATATGTTGTTGTTTGGAATTAGGGGAAAACAATAGATGGTTATTACTGCCCTTGTAACTAAAAAAATAATTAGTTATGGACTTCTTATATCAAATATAAAAGCTGACAATTGCTGATAATAAGTGATTGGAGACATTAGTTGCTAGTCTTAAATTATGATTATAACAAGATAATTCTTGGTATTAAAAAGTTTTGATACTTACAATATTAAACAAATCACAATGCACAATTCAGATTCGTACTATGGTAAACAGTCTGATAGCTTCAATGAACTTATTGGTGTTGTTGATATTTTCCTCATTTCGTCTTGGACTTGGAGAGATGACCAGGAACACCATTATCCATCATCCCTCTTTATCAGATACACTCCTCAAAGATATGTATCATTGTAAGACTACTTTACATTATAATTGATACTGAAACGGATCTCTCCTAGTTATCAGGTGGTAATGGGTCAAACAGCAGTGTCCAATTATGAGACGTATTATAGTCACTTACATTGTCTGGAGTATGAGGACCAGCAACTAACTTATAGCTTTATGATTATTAGCTCATTTTCTGCTCCAACTTTGTTACTAGTCATTTAAGATCCTAATCCTTGTTGGTCGAAACAGATCACATGGGGGGGGGGATTTAAGTGGCTGTTATATTTCTAATGAGTGGCATCTGTTGTAGCTACATCTACTTTCTCGTTTCCAGGAGTCCCTAAATGACTGGACCCAGAAAAAATTTTCCAGAAGATTTTCCACCTAATTCATGGCGTGATGGATTTCCTCATTAATATGCTTTTCTGAGAAAATTTGGAAAAGGGATTTGAGGATACTAACAGTATCACAGCTAAATATTACTGATTGGTCTCTTGATGACTGAACTAGTTAGACTAATTTTTAAATCGTCGTCAGTTTAGCTTTAGACAATAAACACCATTTTGCTTTTATTGCATCACCTTAGCACTGTTGAAGACTGCACGTGATGTTGAGTCGGTCGTTTTCAAGCCATCAGTATATGTATATAACCCTATTGTGCTGATGATTTTTGAGTTCTGAAAGAAAAGATTGCGTTATTGCTTGAGGGGAAATCTATTAGTTTTGGAAACTTCAGGCATTTTACAATTTATATGAGGCGACAAAGTCCATGGTTGTATTTTTCTTCTTTGGTTCGTCATTTGATGTTTAAAGTCGAAGATATCCCATCTCATCTTGTACCTGAGTGGGAGGGATTAATTTTTTAGTCGTTCATATTCTCTGTGCGATAGGAGATGTGTAAATAAGATAAAATTATAGCATTAAAATCAATTTTACTACCAGAATCAGAAAAAAATAAATTAATCCTTCCGACTAGAAATTCCAGAGTTTTACATGGTCTGGAGAAGAACTGTAAAAAGTTAAAAAATTAACTTTAAAAAGATAGAACACATCTTTCACACAAATGTCCAAATATTGTTTACTGAAACACCTATTTTACATAATATCAAACTTTAGATTTAATACAAATAAGATTCATAATCGATTGGTTTCAAAACGTTGACATCATCTTCAAAAATAGAACAGCAACAACATGAAATGTGATGAAAATCTAATCTCAAAGAATGTAATCGATTTGTGTCTTGTAAACGGTCAAGAGGGGTCATGTTTTGATAATTTGTAACACAATTACGCAACACTTTATATGCAAAGATAAGAGTTTGTAAACATTGCCTTGAGAGAAGAAAACATTAAATCAATGAATAGGAAGGAAGCTAAAGTTCAATTCTCATTAAATGGCATTTCTTATTTAAAATACTTTTCTTTTTTTATTCCTTTATTATTTTGACCAAATTTGTGTCTCTGAATAATCTCGCAGAACCAGCATATGTATATAATGGCATGTATCTACTCAACAAAATGCCGCTTTTTAGAAATGTGCAACCTATTTGGAAGAAAGAAAAAAATAAAACGCAAAAAGTCAAATAAAACCAATAAATTATAAAAATTATTTTGTTTTAATCAAATGTAAATACATCGTAATATAAGAGGAATGAGGATAGTAAAAATTTGGCAGCTGGACAACTTGATCGTCTATTTGGGGGCCGAGAAAATGCTGCGACAAAAAAATACTCAGTTTTTATAATAGCTGAATATAATTGAGACGGTCTATGCGGAATTGTTAGTCTAACATACGGCCACCCGCAATGAAACTAGGAATGGGTTGGGGTACAGAGTGAACTGATAGTCAGGACAAATACTTCGCTACTTGGCTTGACAAATTAATAACTTAAATAAAGTAGCGATTCCTCGTCTTGAAAACTTTAATCAATTGATAAGGGTTCGAATTCCAAATGTTCTTTAAACAATGTGTTCAGTCCAAGCTTTTATAAACTATTCTCAATAAACTCTAATGAAAGTCTTCTGTTTGATGGCTGATTTAATAATGCCTAGAAATACAAAATATAATATTTACATATTGAACATTGTTAGAGTAAAAACATGGGTAACAGATTGCAGCAAACAATAATCGCACAAACATAAATAAATACTATGACAAAGGAGATGGTAATAGACTGATTCGTCGTTTGTTTTATTTACTGGTAAAAAACATCGCGGTCTTCAGTAATAACCTGTTATAAAGATTAAAAAAAAAAAAAGAGTAAGGAAGCTTTTAAGTTCTTGGAGTTCATCTGTGAAGTAAAAAACATGTTTCTCCTCAGGCTGGAATAATTCTTAAATGAGCACCAATAATGTTCGAGGAGATGTAAAGTTTTGGAGTTATTGGAAACATTATTTATATATCTCTAAAAATAATAATTGATTTTAACCTCTTAGAATGTGTGTGTTTCAAACTCAGCCTTATTGCTTACAGGGTGTGGCATAATCCTACTCTCATTGTAAGCGAAAGTGAAGCCAACAAGTGGGGATTTGGCCACGCCCCCGGATTTCTGGTTTACATTAAAGCAAACACGGTTCTTTCGCATCAATGTACCTGTAAATACCTGTAAACCGAACATGTACCAGACTCAAAACACAAACACATTTTTTTGTCGAAAAAGTTTATAATTAATTTCAAATTGTATTAACAAAACACAAAGTAAAAATAAAAAGGTGAAAGCGAGAAAGTGAAAAAATCACAAAGCACAAATACAATCTAGATACCAATAATCGATTTATTAATTGGTTTGATTCCGTCAATAAAGCCAGTATTGAAGTTGCCATCTTTGAATTTAAACCGTAAGTTGTATGCATCAAGTAACCCTTTTCCTTTTTTTTTTTTTATTTCCCATCCAGCAGTATATATCCAACAGTAGTAAGTTATAAATATGTAATTATGTATTCAAATTGATTTTTTTTTCTTTAAGAAATAGTTCTAGAGTTGCCAAAGAAAAAAATAGTGACAAAATCTTTTATTAACCAGTTTCATTGTGTAACTATTTCTTCTTCAGTAATGGAGCTGAAAGTCCGAGGGCACTGTACGAGTTTATGAGTTGAAGTAACTTGTTTCCTGAATTTCAGCTCAAATTCTGAAGAGTGAGCCACTTACCTTGAATATATCAAGTGAATTAAAAATTCACAAATGTTTATTTTATAATGTCTCCCACTCCTGCCCTAACACGCCTCCGGAGCCACATAAATTTCGCCTTTTTGGCTTCACTTTCCTGGTGGCAAACTCCTTCCTCCAAGATTACACATTTATTAAAAGTAGTATCACCTTAATAAGTATCGTCATGGCAACAACTATTGCCACGTACTTAAAAAAGTTTCTTCGTTATTGCACTGGCCATGGAAGTCTGTATATGTGTATTTATTAGAATGTTATTTGGCATCCCATTTCCTCACACTAAGTCAAGTATGCTAAATATTCATTCAAAGCGTTTCAGTATTTTGGAAGCATTAGCAGTGTTAATCAATGGTAGACAAAGTCGATCACAATTACATATTTAATAAACAAAAGAGAAAAAAAACAATAAATTTTTGGGACTAAAACATATAAACTATGGGAGATCTCTTGAAAAAAATCAAACAAGTAGATCTCCTGGACCTCAGATGGTAAAGGAAGTAAAAAGGACAGGAATCTATGTCGCAGTGGCTGCGGCTGCCAATAGTTAACAAGCAAATATCCGTTTCCAAATTTTTGGCAAGCCGACCTACTATTTTCAAAGTCTTTAATTAGTTTCAGTTTCTCAAACATTAACAACTGCATTATTTTTAAGACATGTCTGTCTATTAAATAGTATAATTAAAAGCTATAAAAATAAATTAAATTAATAAAAAAAATATAAATTAACTTTAATTAATGGATTATTTATGTTTTAATAATTCTTAATATAGTATATTAATTAAAAACTGTCCAACTGCTCAATACGATTAATAATAATCTATACTAAATATTAAGGTATATATTTTAAAAACAAACAATTCCATGCACAACCGTTGTTCAAGTAACAGTACCTTTGTACTAACTTTCCTTTCCTCCCTTCTACCTACAACTTACTACCTCATATCAGTTTTCTCAAAAATATTTTTTATTAATATCGTAAAATTATAAGTTTACTATGTCAAGTAAACTGGGTAGAGGGAAAACTATCCACTCTCAAACCAAAAGCGTAATTATGGACTTATTTAAATTCATGAAAACAGAGGCTGAGAGTGCTCCAATCCATATCTCCTTTGTTATGAAAATCCATAAATTACTCTCATACTGCATTAATCATAAGTTAATATCATTCTAGGGCCAAATATACTGCATTTTAAAACATTAAAATTAAGAAAATAGTTGTTAAGAAAACGGTTTCACAACAAATTTAAACTTAAAAAGAGGTAGTTGTTTTCTGAACTCAATGATCATGAAATCTCAAAAATTATGTGTTGGATGATACTGCATTCTTAAATTGCATGTCACAACAGAGCTGTCAATATATTCATCTACAATGTAAAACAAGAATCAATAAGAAACAGTCCAGTCAAAGATAATTGATAACCAAAAGAAACTAGTAACCTCCCGTATTCGTAATTTAGGAGACCGAGAATAGAGAGATAAATGTGTTAATACACGATCTAATATATCTAATAATAAGTTAAACTATTTGCAGATGTATAAGATACCTTACATAAGCAACGATGTGCCTATAGTTTCTCACTAATGTTACTGGTATTTTGGCTAGGAAAGTTAGTGAAAACATTAATTTCATCATTGATTTGAATATTGTATTCTACTGCTCGCGCAAGTACAATTCGATATTTCATGCATGTAAATATTTGCATAGTATAGCTAATCGTACGAATCACAACCAGTGGTATAAACAATCATAAACAATCGCAAGTGTGTCCCAACACTTTGACCCACAACAATGAACAAAAGTGCAGTGCCATCTCACTACTACAAAGCCACCTTAAAATGTAGCCCTGCTACAGTAAAAGAAGTTTTGGTCATTATACATTTATGTGTATGCATTGATTAATATTCTAGTTGTTTCAGATTAACAGGGGTTCGGAAAAAAAAGTGAAGCCTATTATTACATTTTATTTATAATTATATTTGAATAATATTATAAAAAAGAAAATATAGAAAAAGGAAAAGATTAGAGAAGTAAAACAACAAGATATAAAAAAAACAAGTATTACTTTTCTGCATTTTAATATTTACTGACTGTGCCTATGTATTATAAGAATAATAAGCAATTGTCCAAACTACTTGGTATGTTGTGGGAGTAACAACCCAAATGCAGTTGGGCGCAGAGATGAACAAAAATTAGTTTTAGTTGAAACTAAAAACTAAAACTGCCATAGTAATGAACCTTATTCATGAATGAACCACTGATAAACACCACATCCATGGCAATAGTAGTTATTAGTTTCAACTGTAGCTAATTTTACCCAACTGCATCTTGAAAAAGTGGATCTCTCAATTATATTTCTGTATAGTAATTCTGTTGAATGTGAATATTAGTATTAATTAATAAAGCCAGCAAAGTCTGTTCAATTTCATTTTTGTTCAAAAATAAAATCTTCTATACTAAGTGCTTATTTATTTTCATTACATGTATTTGCTTATTTTCAAATATATACTTTAAATATTTTTATAAATCATATTCAATGACCTAAGATACTTTCAGTGACTTAACAAACAGAAAATAGTTTAAAAATAATAAAAAATATGAAGATGGTCAGGTCAAGGTTGCGGTTGAAAAAGAACAGAATAGTTTTCAACTATTTACAGGGCTGTTCAAGACAATATGTTAAACAGTATATTCTGTGAAAGAAGTATTGGCTTATGGTACCCCAAGTATACGCTTAAGGCACTGCAGGGTTCCGCGGCACAGACTTAAGGACATTGCTATAGAGTATAAGTACGAAAAAAAAAAACGACAGGTCCCACCGAGATTTGAACTCGGATCGCTGGATTCAAAGTCCAGAGTGCTAACCATTACACCATGGGACCACACCTATTCATAGGTGAAGTCAATTATTACAATTATCTCTGATCATTAACACATTGTCTTCGCTTTGAGTCAGTTCCTTTGGAAATTACAGTAATTTAAAATATAAAAAAATGATCCGGCAAAAATTTGAAGTGGTTGTGTGGTTAAGGAAATTAAGAATACTCGAAAAAAAAATAACAAAATTTTTTATAAGATCCTTTTATATATCTAATTACTTAGTCATTTAACTGCCAGATATGACTCGACAGGTTGCAAAATTAAGATGATACGGCTGTCAACTCCTAACAATCCAAATGTAACAGTCCAGTTTACTAGGTAATGTGTTATCAACTTATTTTAGGTTGGTAACGATATTTCAATGGCACATAGTTCAATATTCAACCAAAAAAAAAAATAGATAGTTCTATAGAAAAAAGTTTTTTTTTGTATTAAAAACGTTGCTATCGACCTTGCTCCAAACAATCCAATAAATGTCCTTATAAAACCATATTTATTTATTTTATGCCGACGTTTCGACCTGTAACTCAGGTCGAAATGTCGGCATAAAATAAATAAATATGGTTTTGTTTATTTATGTTGTTCTTTGCTGACCGCACCCCCCGACAAACTTCTCCAATCATTAATCTACGGTCAACTATCTACACCTCATTAAAAATGTCCTTATAGTTCGACTTTGCCACAAACAATCCAATGCCCATATAGTTCAATATTTCTTCAAAAAATAAAAAAAAATTAAAATCACTTAGAAACGAATTTTTAGATGCAGATGGAAAACTTAAAATTTTATATACGAAACAGAATAATCTAAAATTAATTAAATCTACACCAAGTTTTGAGGATTCATATTGAATAAAAGTGTACATTTCAATAAAAAACAAAATGTATGTATGTATGTACAAATATTTAAATGAAAAAGGGAGGGGAAAGACAATTTTGTAAGTAAATTAACAAATATAAACAGAAATGGTAAGTTAACATAATATTGATAAAACAAAAACAATAAGTTGATTTATTGAGAAAACAAAATTAATTTTCAGCTAATGTAAAATCGAGAATCTTTTATTTATTTCTAAATCTAATAAAGTATAAGCAACTTGAGCTAATAATTACATATAATTAAAATCGGATTAGGAGCGGAATTGTCGAGGTTCCATGGTGTAATGGTTAGCACTCTGGACTCTGAATCCAGCGATCCGAGTTCAAATCTCGGTGGGACCTGTCTTTTTTTTTTTTCTTATATCAAAAAGAAAGCAGGTGCAGCTTATTATGGGGATAATGTACAACAATTCTAATTTTAAAAAAGCACTTGCCTGTTTATAAATTGCTTAGCTGATTTGAAAGTTATGGATGGATTTTAATTTTATGATTCCGACAAAATGTTTTTGATACAGGTCAAGGTTTCACAAAAAGTAATTATATTTACTAATTACAGTCAAATTTATTAGAGATTACTTTGGTTCAACTGGTAATTGCAATTGCGGATCATCATTGTAAGAACTATGGTTCATCAAGTAGTTGAAATTACTGCTCAAAATTATATTATTATTTCCTTTTTTTCTAATTACAGTAATTGGAAAGTGATATAATCATATTATATAATTTTTACTAATCAATAACCATGCCAAAATTAATTTGTATATAACTCCAAAGGCTTCTAGAAATGATACTATTTCAATAGATCAAGAATCCATTTAATCCTTTACGAAACGTTTTGAAATGAAAGGTCATATTAAACCATGAAAAAGAGTTCGTACATAAAGTGTAATCGATCATTGAAAATAAAATATCTTATCAAACCTTGCAACTAAAAAATTAAGTAACATTTCCTAATTTTTTCGCTAGATAAATAATTTATGAAATTAATATAATTTTAAGGTAAATAGCTACATAACTATTTAACGAAAAAAACAACGTACTATCAAATCAAGTATGCAAACATAACCGGCATCAAGGAAATTCGATTGATATTATTTTTTTCAAATACATCACGAAGCCTTTAGGATATTAAAAATATGTTAAATTGTTTTCAGAAACAATGAAAATCTTCTTAGCTATTATTCTTAACTGACCTGAAACCGATTTTCACGTTTAACTCAAACTTTTGTTTTTTAATTCAACATTGGCAAATTACTATTTTGGCACTGAATTATAATTGCGAAAACAGATTATGTTAATAGAACCTACCGATTCATTCGTTCGGAGCTCTAATGAATTAATAACAGATTTAGTGTAAGTACTTCAAATCATAAAGTCAGCCTAGTCTTTATCAACAAAAGACAATTTTGTCTTATAAATATATTTTATCTTTATTTATATAATAACAAAATTATTTCAAATATATTGAACTAAATATTGTTCAGTCCATAGTCACTCCAACTCGCAAGCATCCATTTATCATAAAGTTATACACATTTCTATTTTAAACTAATTAGGTTTTATAAATCACTTTTTACAATAATTAGATCCTACACTATAGCAATAATTAAATCAGTATATTTAAAAAAATTGGTCGAATTAAAACCTAAATAAGGGGCTTTATGCACGCTGTCTGTCTCTGGGTAGATTTCTTAACGATTACTTTTTTTTTGTTACGTTATGTGATGTACAATCTAAGAGACGATTATTCAGATAGTTTATTTTCTATAATGATAGCAGTGTTAAATCCCAAAATACTAAACGACAATACAGTCATACCTATGTACAGTGTACCTTGCTAATATAAAACATGAGACAGTGAGTTTGCTATGAGAATGTAGTATCAGGTTTCTAATATTTGAGAAACCTCCCTCCCTTCTCCCCATTTCCGATTTTGAGATAGAAAACACATAGTACATAGTTGGAGGTTTAATAAACAGAAAATGTAAACAACTACTACTTGTAAACAGATGTCTATTGTATTCAACGTTTTAAATATATATTATCTACTTAGGATTTGTTTTAAAAAACAGACAATTTGTAATTGAAGTTTCTTCTCTTTGACTAGGAGGGTATTGAGTTCTAGTTCATGATTCAACAATTGTTCTGTAAGACTTTCGGTCAAATAATAATCTTCAGTTGCGTAGCGGGACTGCAACATTTCTGTCTTACTGCTTTTAATATAGGTTCGTTTTCCTAAACTTCATACACTTTGTCACCATTTTCTTTGTTGTTGTTGACAAGAATTCTGAATAACGTCACTATCGTTAAGGATTCTGTTTGTTGCGACGTCAGAGTCCACCATAGTGAATACCTCGTTTTTTTTTTAACCAACTTTTGTATTCAAGTTATTTTTGCAAATAACTGAGGCGTTTGTTTTTATAACTTGTTAAATATTTTAGTGTGACCAACCTTTTCATTTCCATGAGTGCATTTCATTTTAGGTTTACCTTTAACCAAGTTTTATATAACCAAGTTATTCTAAATCTATATCATTGTATGGATGCTGAATTCAAGGTTGCTTCATTTTCTGTAAACGTGATGGTCCTAGTCCTACCTCCTTAATTTGCGAGGATGATGTGAGTATCTACTCTCATTAAAAGCAAATAAATTTAAAAATACGGAAATTCAGTTCAAGTATAATAAAAAACATGCAAATGCATTTTTTTTTACAATTTCCCTCCCATCTCAGGAAGTAATGACTCCAGCTTCAAAACTAATTAGTCGTTTCCTATCTTAAGGATTTACTACCGTGACCTTTTAAAGAGTCTCGCTGAAGAAAACAGTCCATTGAAGAAGAAGCTTAGACAGGAAATGACATGGAGAAGATCCCTGAGTAAGATCGCTGTTAGGTCGTCACGGACCGGCTCAATCGAGACGATTTGTATCACGCTGGCTCCTTCCCTTATCTGATGGTTGCCTTCCAATTACTGAACATTGTCAACAACTACGTTTCTGGCTAAGCACATCGATGTCTCTTCTTACTGGCGTAAAACTTTGAAGTCATTAACAACTGATACATACGTATCTGCTTTAATAGATTTCATGATTGTTAACTGATTAAGTTTTTAATGGTATCGTTGAATTTTATTAATAACATTTGAAAGGAATAAAAAAAAGTATAAGAATTAACCTAATCACGTCATTTTTTAATATAATGGCAATGTGCATCGGGAGCCTAATACCAACTCTTTACAATAAAATCATATTTGTATCTTACAATAATAACATATGAATGTACACTTTGCAACGAAGTACAGTGGTCAACTTTCATTCTGATAGTCACATAAACATAGTCAATTTTTCATTCTGAATACTTTAAAAATAGGGGGTTTCTGCCGCTTTCAGGCCACTGTGCGATGTTTTTCCAATACTATATTTATTACATCTTCTGGGAGATCAAGAATTATCGTTTTTGGTTTGTTCTTACAATCAGCTAAAACTAATTGTAATATTGTGATATTAAAAAATTGGAATATTTCAATAAACATTAGTTTTCATCAATAAAAAGATGAGGTGTCACTAGAAGCATTGTGCAACTTTCGGGTACACCCTAGTTAATAATTTTTGTTCCGCGTTTCATGGGCTTCAGTGAGCATTCCAATAGGTAAAACCACAATGACTGAAATGAACAACTGAAATTAGTGCTTGGATGTACAAGAAAATAGTGGATAGTATTAGACACAGTACATCTTCTAATATATATTAATACCTATGTATCTATCAAGTCTCGAAATTGTCCAGGTTATCACTGAGGTTATCTTGAGGAGCTTACTGCGTTTGATTCATCTTACTAGCGGTCAAAGGAGGGGTTACAAGTTGGGAAATTTGTATTTCCCTAATGGGAAATCTGACCTAAGTTGTTGGGAACTTTTCGATTCCCTCTTTCCCCAAGAAGTTTTGTGTTAATTATTATTTTTTTATACCAAACAGTTATCATGTACACTACTTTCTACAATGAAATGACTGAGAAAAAAAAATTACTAATAAGCACCAGCGGTGGATATCATATTTCAAAATAATAAATACGCTTTCCTAAGAAAGTCACCTCTTTTGAATTTTTTTAAACATATGAATTGGATTTACAGTTTAAATAAATGTAGTTTTTTGAAACGTTGTCATAAAAATAAACGAAAAAGGGAAAAATTAAATCAGAAAACATCTATTGCACACTAAAGATCCACTGTAATTCTAGTATGGAATATCACATCTCCAAATTATAAGATATAACATAAATTAACCTTACCTGAATAAAACAAAGTAAGAATTGTGGAAAGCAATCAGCTCTTGACAATACATACAAAACTTTTGACTAACACGACTTATATAATAACTACCTTCTGGAGTCTAAACAATATTAGTAATGTTATCCCCCAGCTCCAATACCTTTTGGCGCTTCAAGGCACGAGATTGACTGTACACCAGTGTTACCAGATCGTTTCAAGAAATGTATCCAATAAAAATATCCATATAGTCTCTATTTTCTAATAAATATTATAAGTATTGTTGATAAAATGATTGATAAAGTTGTAACAGATAGTGCAAATTGAATAAAATTATAATAAGTAAAATGGTGGATAAAAATAGGTTGATAGACTAAGATAAATTTTGACAAAGGGAGAATAGTCAGCAAATAGCTGTGATATTATAAATAAGATAATTTTTAGAATGGCCGAAATGTAGGAGGTATAAGAAAAATGAACATGTAGAGACTATATGTATATTATTTATTATAATTGATTAACAATAGTCTCAAACAAGAAATTAAATTATATATTAATAAAATGTGTTTATCTTAATATATTTTAATTATAATCCTAGCAACTAAGCTATCTTCACAAGGATAAATAAATCCTGTTTATGGATGTCTGTTTTAAGATGTGGGGAGCTCTCCAGATTAGAACAGGGCTTCTTCAAATTATTTACAATAACTCATAAAAATTTAAGTTAAAATAACACTTAGTTAAAAATCACCAATTTATTTAATATTTGAAAAGTAACAAACATTAAATAATAAATAAACATTAACAGGAGTTACTCTTTTGATTTACAATTAGAAAAATCACTAATTATTCCTTCAAAGTATATTTCCTTAAGTACATTAGTTTCTATCAACATCAGTGATAAACTGTTCAATCTTCCTTAATGCAATCATACTCATCAGTTTATTCTTAATTTGTTTTAATTTATCAGTGATAGGTGTAATGAGGCCTGAGGGCCACAGAGGTGAAGATGGCACTGTCCAAACCTATTCCTTTTGGAAAATTTTAGTTAATGTACACTCTTACATTTATTTAGCAGACACTTTTGGTAATCCAATAAATAAATTTATAAATATCAGTGTAAAATGGCTTTGGAACAGCTTAATGAGTCTTATAATATGAATAATTTTTTACAGAACAATTTAAAATATTTGTCCATCTAATAAAGATTATAAAAAATGTATAATTCCGAGTGCTATTGTTCTAGGAAAGATTTATCTTAGTAAGGCATAATTGTAATTGGTTTAAATAAAGTGAGGTCATCTTTTTTTTCTATTTTGATTCATAAATATTCTTCATTTAAAAAAGAATACAAAATAAAACACATAATTATTACTGTATTAATTTGAATAGAAAATATTTATTTAGTTGTGGTCAGTCTAAACTTTTTAATCATAAATGATTTTCAACATAAAATATAGTTTAAAACTAACAAAAAAACTTGCTCTGCTTAAAAATACTTGACACACTTTCACTTTTTCAGTATTATCACGACAAAACCCAATATAGAACATAATATCCAATCTAAGAACCAAATATTATTTTAAACATCGTAATTACACTAAAATCAAATGTTTAATCAGGACTAAGAAAAGCTTTTAATACTATATTTTTTATATGTATATAAATGAACTTACTTGATTGAGAAAAACACTTTCATGACTTCAATTTGTAAATGTATGTTTTATGAAGCCAGGCCATCAAAATAAAGTAGATGATGTTTTCATATTTTTTTTAATAATCTCCTTAAAATAAGAAAACTACTCAACTAATCATTGACTTTCTTTTGTAAGTTTTTTTTTTTTTAATTTTATTATTACTTTTTTAATAACTCATTACTAAGTAACCAATAGTTAAATAAATTCATAATTTAATGATAATTAATAATCTTCAAAATGTTTAAGCTTACTTTTTGATACATCAAGAAATTTTCAGTTGTTCTGTAAATTTTTTTTTTCTGTAATAGAATATGTGTATTTTTTATGTTAATTATCAATCATTTATTACCTAATAGACAGTTTATTATTTTTTTTGGCACTTAATTTGTACCGTTTGTTGTATATAAATTGTATTTTTAGTTAGTTATATTTTATGTAGTATAATTTTATTTCCTTGGTCTATTTGAAATTCACACCGTCATCTTTTTTTGTTGTTAGTTATACCTTCTATACTAGTATTTATTTTTATCTTTTGACCACTAAGGTTTTTCTAATGTTTTTTATTTTCCTCCTTAATGATTTTATTTTTTACTTAATATATAATTTGTTTCTTTCTCATTCATTCTTTTATTATTTAAGGAAACGCCGTATTTTTTCCGTGAAAGAAAAGAGGAAATGT
>NW_027116653.1:90670-110869 GCF_000696795.3 Halyomorpha halys | reverse complement strand
TATATAATTTTTACAAGGCCACATCCTTTGTATGTATTTAGACTATAACAGATGTAAATAAATAAATCGCTAGATAAATTGACGGCTAACGAATTGGTACCATTGACTTATAAAGTTTCAGTTTCAGCTTTGTTAAAGGGCTAAGCAGTGATAAAACAAACATTATATATTTCCTAAATAAATAACAATTAATGATTAGAACCATAAAGTGAGAAGGAAATGTTTGCCTCAAGGAGAATATTAACAGAAAAATAAAATTATTCCCATTCATATGGTTGATCATTCTTAAAAATCCCATATGTAATATACACACTTTATTTCCATCAGATGTGCCACTATTAAAGCAAAGTAGCAATATATATATATATATATATATATATACTTTGGTACTATATATACTTAAAGTACTGTATTTAAATGTAAGTGTATTGATCAATTTTCCTTTCTATGAATAACATTTGTGATTCAGATGAATAAGTGGTTGTAATATCAATGCAATACCACCATTAAAAGTTGATTAGCAATAAATTCAAGTTATCATATGTTATATTATAGGTAATCTCTATTTCATTAATTTCTGTTTTCATTTTTTGGCCAAGATTTTTTTTTTCACTAAACAAGTTGACAAGTCAATTTATGTTGGAAAGAATGAATTATCTTCAAACAAATTTTAAGGGCTAAAAAATGTTTGTCATAAGCATAAAATTGTGAAATTTTATTAAGTAATAAAAACTGAGATATAATAATTCAGTTTACTCCTAAGCTTGGTCGGCTTTAGTTACAGTGAATGAATTTTCTTTTGATAGTGAAGTCGACTTTGCAATGTCTTCCAGTTCTTCTCCAGTGCACTTAACTGTAGAGTTTCCAATGAAAAGAAATATTTTCAATGAAGTATTGCCATAAAAAATCTAATTTTAAAAGGATTATGAATTAGTGAATTTTCCAATTAGTTGCATCCTGAAGTTTGAACTTTGTTGAAAATGTCTTTTTCCATTTGAAATTTCAGAGTTTAGTGCACTGTAGAAGAGCTGGAAGAGATTGCAATGTTGGATTCAGAAACTTCATTCGCCATAACTAAGACAGACCAAGTATCATTTGCAAATTCTCAGAACTTTAAAAACAAGGGGATATGCCATGATTAACTCGATAATCTTGAATACTTAGACTTTAATAGGGGAGAGAGACTCTTGAGGGAGAGAATTTAATAGGAACAATAGAAATAAATAAATAATAATTTAGTATGCATTGAATTTATATATTGTAGGTCAATAAACAAACACTACACAGTATTTCTCATGGAAATGTACAAACCAATTATGTTATATCAGTAAGTGGTAAACTTATCCATATACATATGATAACTAATATAATACTGAGTATGGCCAGAAGATAAATTGATATACATGTGATATAAGTTTTAAGCAGAATTTATAACATAATATAAATTATATATTTTTGTATTATATTATTTGGGCATTCATACTGAACTACTATACTAATTTTCTTAAAACAAAGTTTGGCCAGATCTTATTAGATAGCTTCAAATGTTGGAAGATAGAATTACATTCTAAACATACCCTGTATATAATCAATATTCTATATAGTTAAAGGTATAGAGAATATATAATAACAGGAGTATATATTACATATCTATTACTTAACACGGGTAACACTTCCTAAATACATCATAAGATAATACATTACTCATAAATTATGATTATATGTAAAAATATAACCTTTAAAACAAAACAAAAAAAATTAATAGTAATAAAAAAATACATCTCCTTTGACACTTCTAGATTTTTTTTTTCATAACCATACCACAAATCTTAACAAAAATATTAAAAATTATAACACCCTGTGTAAATGTCTTGAAATTAATTTATACAAATTAAAAAAAAAAAAAAGGAAAAGAAAGCATATTTACAAAGCGGAAATTTATAATAATGAAAATCATAATTGTTTACATAGGGAGGCAATTAAATGAGGCAAATCATGCAACATTCTATTTCTCATTATTATTCATTCAAGCTGTTCTTTTTTTTTTTTCCTTTTTTTAAATGGTTAAAGTTTTACAAAAACAGAAAGTATTGAAAAATCAATTCAAAAGATATAGTTAAAAATCAAAATATAATAATACCACATTTTGTAAAGAATAATGAATTAGTAATTTTCCCTATGATAAAATATTATTATTCTTTATTTATTTTCAAACCAAATTCTTTGTTTTCTCCTTTTTACTTTAAAAATATAAATGTGAGAAATTAAACATATCTTTTATTATTTACATTCATTAAAAACCAAATTACAATGACTGTCACTTTTTCTTTAAATCTTGCCTATGACCCTAATGTTTATGTAACAACTTAAAGTAAAATTCAAAATAATTTGATGAAAAAAAATCATGATTGGTAATTTCTTGTAATCAGTCAATAATCGGAATAATGCATGACCTTTCTATGAGATGATACAAGATGACTATCCTTAGAGAACAAAGCTCTATCTTTTTGATAATACAAAATGTAATGGAAATAATGTTACACTCTGAAATTACAAGACACACAGGTACCACCTTCTTCTCAAAAATCAAAGAAAATTATTTCATATACAGAAAAACGCAGAAGTAAAAGTTTATACATTTTTGAAAGTACATAAATATTAATGTCACAATAGGTTTAACTTTCGATTCTAAATACTTTGGGCTAATTCAAGATTCATTCAGTAATTTATCAATTTAAATCTTATACCAAGCAAAAACTTTCAGATCATTAAAATTCTTAATTTATAACCATGTATCTGAATATTTTTATGTTTTTTTAAATTATAATTTATAAAAATGTGGTACATAATAAGTATTCAAGTCAAATAAATATAAAAGACACATCCATAAATTTATATATATATATATATATTTTAAAAAAATCATATAATTTAAATAAACTTAACTATTAAAAATAATTTACAAGAAAATGTTTGCATTTAGTTATGCTACTTCCTAATTAATCTGAAAGGAACCTTACAAGAGAATAGCTAGATTATGGGAAAGTTAATAGACCATAGATGATTGCGTGAAATATATAAACAAATATTTAAATTAATCAAAAATTTTAAAACATAAGATAAAACAAGAACGTCATAATAATATATTTATTGTTGAAAATTAGTAAGCTTCTTTACTACGTCTAAGGTGTTGTATTACAGGGTTTAAATAGAATTTCATAATAATCAAACTATTTTTCAAATTTAAATATAAGAAGATGGTCAGGGTTGGGGTAAAAAAAAAAGGAACAAATAGTTTAAAACTATTTTAATGTCCGACGTTTCGCCCCACTTTGCAGGGCTTCATCAGGGCTGTTCAAATTGATTATCAATTTGAAAAATATTTTGAAAGATCAAACAACACATAAAGTCTTGTCCATTTTTTATTATTTCATCCAAAATTATGAATAAGGTTTACCAAAATATAACAAATGATAATGAATGAGGCTTTTAATTAAATTATATTACATAATTGCCTCAATCAACCCTTACTTACCACAAATTTAACACTAAACTATATTTACATAAACTAAACATTAAACACAATACTGATTCTGAGCAAGAAATACAAACTAATAATATGCTTGAAGCTTACAATCAATTCTATATCACAATAAATAGGATTTTCTTTCACAGTATGGGTTTTACAAAGAAAATTTTTTTAATATATCTATATCATTTCAAAAATAACAATATACATACTATTATTATTCAATATTCATAATTCAAATAAATAAATACAATAGTTTCATAATGCTTTAGCACCATTTCTAAATTTACAAATTTTAGACACATAATTAATTTGAATTATGTAAGTAGCCAATAGAAAAATGGAGCTATAAGTAGACAAATTTAACAGTCTATAACCAAACTAGTTAATAATATCAATAGAAATAAGTTTACATATATTTTCACAGAAACGTACAATAGATAATATAAGTTCTTTTAAGAAGTAGATAAACTTATCATGATGACAAAAAAGAAAGGAGTAATAAGAAATACTAATCTATTTCCTAATTCAGCAGTGGCTAAGATGTCAGATAAAATATTGGCACAATTAAATGCCGGTAGGTTAAACTAATACCTTAAAACATCTAAATGTTAATAATTTTTGTGCATGCATTTTATATAAACTTCATTAGAAGTTAGTTGGAATGACTGAGAAATTCATAAAGCATGGAATTATTTGGTCTTTTTTTGATAGTTATGTAAGATTGATATTCACGACTTCATTCTTTAATGATTGTAAAACATAACTACATCTTCAAGAGAGATAAAAAAATAATTAAATGAAACGATAAAAATACAAATCAGACATAAAATCACTCATTATAAAAATCGGGATGGTAAATTAGTTGAAGACGACAATAGGTAATATTGGAACTATTTCATCTAGAAAAAGTTTTTAATTTTTAATTTATATGTGAATCAAACAAACAGACTGTAAGTCAAAATCAACAATAAATAATACACAAGATACTTTTTTTTTTAGTCACTTTTTCATAAAAAAAAAAAATTCACTAATGCATGTAAAAAAAAAATACAGAAGTAAACCAAAATATAATATTGAGGATTGCGAAAAAAAAGTTGTTTTTTTTCGAGATGCTCCTTCAATGCTAAAAATACGAAAATCTCAATTGACTATGAAATAATCCAAATACTTTAACTTCATTCTTTTAAGTTTTTTTTTTTATAAAGCATACAAGTAATCTAGCATTGAAAATTCCATTCATAGTTTTAAAAATAAAGAAAACACCTTCCTTCAACTTCACTTATTTTTCTGTACAATAATAAATATTTATACCCTTAAAACAAATAAATAATTTTACAAAAGCTTTTGTGACAATGAAAAACTGAAAAAAATATGTTATACCAGAACATTTTTTTTGTTATTAAATACAATACGGTAATTTGAAAATCCTTTTCAATGCAATTAATTACTGCAAATATTTTGAACTAGGTTCGCAATAATGTTTGTTATTAAACAAATAAAAGGTAATAATCAATTTGTGAATGTGAATCAAGTGAAGTCAATGAAGTAAACTATTTTTTAAAAGAATGTCAGATTATAGAGTTCATTCAATTTAATCATTACAGACTGGAATATATATATAAAACAAAACTCTGGAGATTTCATTTCATTAATTCAATTTATTTTTTAAAAAATTTCTTTAAATTAAAAAAATTAACTGATGTTCCCAGTATGTACTTCTTAAAAATAAATATAATTTTTTTTTAAATTTCAAAATCTTAAATTCTAGTTTGACCAAGATTTAATTGTATTTTTTTTTTAAATCTGAATTTCCTCATATAATGATGGCTTATTATCTCCTGTAGCAACTAAAATTGTATGTTAATTGCATTTCAATATTTTTTATAAATGATTTAAAATAATTTTCATTAATAATCAATCAAGGAATAGTAATAGCATGGTAATATTATAATTATTAGATCATTAAATTCATGGGAACATTTTTTGAGGCATAACACCATATAATAAACAAATGCATCATGAAATAATTATGGTTTGATTTCACTCAATTTGGAACAATGAATCAGAAAATTAAGTAAGTCAAGTTAATTTGAGTAGTAAAATATAGACTTATATCCATATAAGTCCAAATATATCCAACTTAGTAAAAGATACATTACACAGTGTATGAAAAAAGAAGATAAATTTTTGAGGAAATTAAACATGCACTTCTACAATCCTGCTTCCAGTCAGTGATGTGAGGCTAAGACGATTTTGAGTGTAACGAGCTTTTTTGATTGGAACACTGTAGGATTTCTTCAATTTGCTCCACAAGAGGGGATCACTATGATTAACCATGACCAATTTTGGATAAGTCATAGGTTCGGGAAGTTCCTGAAAAAAAAAAAAATTGCATTCAAATAGGTTCAGTTTAATTATTATTGTCAATGGTAACAAAAACTTAGGCTCTATTTGAAGCTTTTCCTATAGTAAAATTTGATATTTATGGAAAGTAGGAAAAAATATTATAAATATTTGAACCTTCATAAATTGAAGAGCTCAATATATTTATAATTACTATTACTATCAGTACAGGAAAAATCAATAGATAAACAACAAAATTTGTATATGAATGAAACTTTATTCATAACTTCATCTTGAAATTAAGAACCAAGATCTGAAAAGTCCAAATTTTAGAGCGACGACTTCCCCTAGGGGGATTGAAATAGTGGGCGTAGTATTTTAAAAATAATTTATTCAAAATAAGTTGAGTCATCAATTGTTCATTATTGAGTTTATGTTTCTGAATCGGATGAGAACACTCTCATGAGGATAGAGTCAATACTTTAAAAGTGGGATAAGTGAATAACAATGAAAAGTCACTGTATTTTGTTAAACAATTTTATTTACGTGCAAATAAATAAACGATTAAGGCCTACATTGAGGGATTTTGTGATGGGAGATGGTACAAACAGGGTTCAAAAACTATCTTGAGCTTCAAAATTAATTTGGGGATTTTAGAATTTGAAAGTATACTTCGAACTTTGAAAATCACAGTGAACCATTTTACTTAAAGAAATCACTCACTATACTTGAAACAACTTATAAAAGCTATTTCATAATGTGGAACATTAAGGCTAGAGGTTAATTTTCCAAATATTTTCTGAAGGAGAGCTAAGTTCAAAGAAATCTTTTGAAAAAAGAAAATGTTCTTAGAAAAATTTTATGTTTTGTTACCTAAACCCAATAGATTTTATTAGCACCTAATGAATAGTTGTCTTAGACGGTTTAGTATAATTATTTCACAATCACAGTGAATAACCTGTGCTGGTGTGCTCAGTTTGCTGTTACAATCATAATATACATTCATTTTTTGCTAGAAAATCATTCGGATGATCATAAGTCTAGCTAGTTGCTCTTATCTTTGTAAATCAGTTTAAACTTTTCAAACTTTCAATTAATACAATATGAAGATAATAAAGGTAACAACTATCAATTAAGCACTACAATTTAAGTACTTCGTTACAGGATTATAAATTGGATATTAAGCAGGAAGGAAATTGCCGCAAAATTGTAGTGGGAGTGGCAAAATCTCAAATTACCTCAACCGAATTTCCCTTCCCTTAACTTTGCCAAACCCCAGAAAATGTTAAAAAATTAATCCCAAGTGTTAAGTTTCCATAATATAAAAAATTGTTTCTTTTTTCTAGTAAAACAATGTCTTTAAGTAAAATATTCATCACAATTTTTGCCATTTGAAGTAGACTCTCAAATCACAAACTAAATTTTTGGGTTTTAAAAATATTTGAGTGAGTTATGACCCCTTCGAGTCATTTTCTATGACAAAGGTCCATACAGTAACTGCAATAATTAATTTATTTGTACTTAACTAACTTTATTTAGCAATTTATCTTTGTTATTATCCTACAATTGCCAACAACTTTTAAAATATTGACTCTATCATCATTGAAGTGGTCTCAATTGATGCAGAAGTAGAAACTCTAAAATGGATGATATCTTACTCAATTTATTTTTAACCGATACGTATAATAATCCCACTCTCCTCCTATTTCAATCCCCCAGAGAATGTCCTGAAATTAGAGTGTTTTATGTCTTAATGCTTTTAACTCTACTGCAGTGGTCAAAATATATGAATCAACAATGAAAGATAAAATATCTATTCTTTTTTTTCATTTAATATTCTTATTAGCAGTGGTTATTCTATTGTCATATACACTGAGGGAAAACAAGGCCTTAAAAACAATGTGTATTAAGATACATGGGCCCACTCCGAATCATTTCCTTCAAGTTTTTTTGAGTCAGCTCATCAAAATAATTATTTATTGAACAATTTTTACTATTTTCATTCTTTTAAGCCATAACAGTTAGATGTTAGTCGCATTTAAAACTGTTCATTTTTAATTATGAACCTTTCTATTATTTTTCGAAATCTCTAGTTTGGCCTGGTTAAATTAGACACTGGAATTTTTTTTGAGTATTGAATAATATTCTACAATTTGAATAAAACTATAGATTTTTAATTTATATATACACAAATACACAGCTAATTTCATGAATACTACGAATAATAAATAATCTTACCTCCAGCAGAATTAAAGAGACAATCTTATCTGGTATAATGATCTTATCAAGGGTTTCTTGGATAGCTGGTAGGGTCCAAATAGGAGAGAGATTCTTAGACATTACAATTACCATCTTACCAATTCTCGAACAGAGATTCACCGTCTCTTCGGCAATAGGAACTGTAAGTAAATAAACAATAATAATATAATTTTTTATTACTTTAATCAAGCATTCAGAAACAATATATAATGCAAACATGAATAAATTAGGCCTCTTATAGAGAATTTTAGGTGTTTATATAATGGTATAATATAACTTGATGGACAAAGATAGATCAGTATTAGCATTGCGTTATACACCCTGATTTGGAGCTGATTAAGGTAGCCCCGTGGCTGGAAGGAAAAAATACTTAAAATATATCATAATACATTTTTGTTGAATTTCGTAAAGTAATGGTAATAATTTTGCAAAACAATACAAACATTAATATTAAAAACAGTTTTTAAATAATAAATAATAAATGAATATAAAATAAAATACTCAATTAGTTCTGAAAATAGTTTACACAATTCCTTTTTAGATAAAACAACCATAGAAATGTTCTGAGCATTTTCAAAAAAATGGGCTCACCATTGACACTACAAGTTCTAAAACTACCTTTGTTAAGTTAATGATTAAATAAACAGGAAAATAACAGTTTATTTGATTATATCTAATAAAAAAATTTTAAAAATAAACTTTTGAAATATATTTAAAATTGAATCTTACATTTATAGACCTGGGACAAATGAGTAGTAAGGTAAAATATTTCATAGGGGCAATTTTGAAGTTTTCTTTCCGTTCAAAAATTGAAAATTTCAAATTCAAAATTGTAATTTTAGCTTGTAATATTTTTAGCACCAGTCTATTTTAATTTTTTTTTTTTTTAATAATCCTCTAGTGAATAAAACTCATTATAACTATGCTTCATAAAAACAATGGTAATAAATAAGATCTTAATTAAAATTTGAGTTTTTCAAATAATTTTAGAGAAATACAATTTAAAATTCTCACTATTAACAAAAACGACAACAATCCAAACTATTTTACTAATTAAAATTATTTGAAAGTTTAATAATTATATTTAATCTAAAAAATGAAAATTAATCAATTAAAAAAATAAGACTTATACCATCATGTTTCAGTTTCTGTAGAAACAAATAAACAGATCCATCAGCATTAGCTGTAGCTCTGAGATTCCCTTCAACAAAATCATGATCATATTCATGATATAGAACGACAACACCAACCTTTTTAGAATTATTCTGCTTGAATGGATTATCTGTAATAAATAAAAAAAAATTAGTAAAAAATCACTTGACATTTTAATGAAAGAAGCCAGCATAAAAAATAAAATGTCATGAATAAATATGTTAAATGTTACAGTTAACTAAGGTCTAGTACACAATATTTAGTAAGCATATAGAGAAGGTTTGAAAAAAAAAAAGTTTCATTAACTATATAATAATAAAACAAATAATAATTTACTTTACTTACTTTACCAATAATATTGATTTTTCTTCCTCATAGGATATACCGGATAAATAAAGTAAATGATTACCAAATAAGATTTGAGTAGTTACTCAATTCTGCAGTTTATTACTAATTGTTTAATTGTATGCATCCTACAGTTAGACTAACTCTCTATCAAACAATAATAAACATTTGTATGATTGCCGCTTAATTTTTTGTTTATTTTCAATCCATATTATTTTTTCTGACAGTCGTAATGGTATTATTTTGAAATGGGATTTAGGAAGTATTAGAGTATTTAAAGGGGCTTCTGAAGAGAGGGAATTGAAGAATTACTTGTTCCTAATTCTAGTGATGGGGCTCAAATTGATGTATTCTATAGCTATTTATCATTTAAACATAATTACATTTATCACTTAGAATTAGAAATGATAGAATTATTATATACTTAATTGAGTATATACTCACATTCATTCATTTTACCCCAAAACCTTTGGTTAATAATTGACTTAAGAATATAATAAGCCAATATGAAGACCACAGGTGTGGAAATTACGATGAAAATCAAAGATAGGTGGCAATAACCGGGACAGCTACTTACATCATCATTCAAAGCTGTGACAAAAAAAGGCTTAAGTCAAACTGTGAAAAGATATTTAAATAAACATACTTTAAATCTAATTAATAACAAATCAAATATTTATTAAATAAAGGGAGCAGTGTGTGAGGTATGAGAATGTGTTAGTAATACCACCATTACAAAATTAATTTTAAATAGTTTCTGTCCCCTGGTATTCCTCAAGGTATCCTCTGTCCTATCCTCTACACAGTCTATACAGCTGACATCCGAACCAATTCTAACATTATTCTCACCACACATACCAATGACACATGTGTGCTCTCAGTTAATAATAACCGTTTGATTGCATCCCATATCACAACCTTCAAACCCCTATGGTGACGAAATTGGAGAATAAAAATAAATCCCATCAAAACCCCTTTCTCTTCGTCCTAAACCAACCGACAGCACTACTGTATACTTTAATAATGTGCTACATACCCCCTGTAGAACAAATCTGCTACATTGAACTACATCCGGGCAAACGACTTTATTACTTATGACTTATGACAAACTTAGAATCGTCACAAAAGACTGAAAAGACGAAACTGCACATTGATTCCGATTATAACAGCACTTACTAGACAAATGGTCTAGACTTCCAATAAATTACAAAAGACTGATCTACATGACTACAACAAGACCTAAATGGACATACGGAGTTGAGTTTTGGGGCTCCACTAAACCTTAGAATTCCTCTCTTATCCAATCCTTACAATCCAAAATCCTTCGTAAAACCCTCAATACTCCTAACTTTGTCACAAATAAAATCATACACAAAGACTTTAATATTCCATATGTAACTTATCTAGCCTGAAACAGATACTAATCCTTCCATTTCTGACAATCCCCCGAGGTGCCTGAAAAGAAGATGGCCACGAAACCCTCTAATATAAAAACGTTATTAGAATGCTACCAATGGGTTGTTCCTCTTCATGCCTGTATCATGTCATGATCTTACATCAAATTTACTGAATGTATTGTTATGTACAGTTGTAAATTTCAATAAAGATATAAAAAAAAAGTTTCTGTTTCCCAAAGTGGGTTGTCACCCTTCATCCGATGGGAAAATATTTCACTATCTCTTAAATGAAGGAAGTAGAAGTGCTTCTTTGATAAAATAGGGGCAATAAATACTATGAAAAACTTACGTTTTAAAGTAGTCTCCATAACTATTTTCTGATCTCCAGTGTTACTAATTGTACAGTAATATGTTCCAAAATCTGATGAGTCTACATTATTAATAACCAAGTATTTTCCAACTATTTCATTCTCCCTGTAATAAATGTATCAAAATATGAAAAACATGTAATTATATAATAAATTAATTGTTATGAGAATAAAACAATGGCTAAATACAATACAAAGTAATGTAAAATTTACCTCTGAACAAGAATTACTTCTATGTGTGGAGCCTCAAAGGTAGTATTTCCTTTCTTACCCCACTTTACTTCACTGGCAGCATCAGGTAGATCAATATGCCCTAAAAAAAAAAAGAAATTAAATAAACAAAAGTATAGAACTAAACCGATTCCAGCATTAGGAAATGAAGCTATAAGATTAAATGAGATAAGTGTGAAATAATGAATTTATCATAGGCTACATTTTTGTCAGTTTTGGGAATGACTTGAAAACTTTAAACGCCAGAAACAAAATTTGTTCACATCAATGACTGGGACAATACAGCTTCAACTAGACAACTAATGCCATACACCTTCAAGTCTCTCGGAAACATTTTGTTATTCTCATTCCCAAAATACTATCCTCTTACTAGAATGTGATTCTCAATCATTAATTTTTTTATATCTTGATGATCACTAACGATTATGGGTGCCAAATTCACAGGGGTTCAAGAGCTATCTAAGCGAAAATGTTAAATACAAAATAATAAGACTTTTTAAATATTTTTAGATCATACAATTTTTTAATAGTTATTGTACCAAAATTTCGAAATCCCCCATATATAATTTTACATTAGTTTAAGACTAATTAATATCATGAACATTAGCTGAATTGACTGATCTATTGAGACTTAAGACAGAAGTGGAATCAAATCTGTTCCTTGATGTCTAAATTTTGAAATGTGAGCGATATCCCCGTTTCCTCCATGAAAAAACTTCTCCACTTCTGACAGCGAGGAAGCAAAATTATGTTAAAATAAATCTGCATTAATGTATGTAGTACAAATTTACAGAATTGTAAGGATGATGCCCTAAAACGTTAATTTGTAGTCTGTTATTTTAACTATAAAAAATGATTAAGGAAGTATAGATGCCTAACAAATTAGAATAGAATAAAAAATGACAATGACTCCCTAAAAAATTATTAAATGATGGGATATCATAATTTGAAAAAAAAAAAAAAAAAAAAAACGTATAGATGCCTAACAAATTAGAATAGAATAAAAAATGACAATGACTCCCTAAAAAATTATTAAATGATGGGATATCATAATTTGAAAAAAAAAAAAAAAAAAAAAACCTTAATGCCCAATGAATCATATTGTACATTCGAATTCATGTTTCTAAGAAATATGGCTTAATTTCCTAAAAACTTAAAATTTCAACACCAATAAGTTTCCTTCTCACTTCTAAAATCAATAATAATTCAACTAAGTGTATTTTGTAATGGCTTTGTGTGATATATAGCGAGGAGTGGAAATATTTCTGGAGATGAGTAAAAAGAAACGAGTTTAATGGATATTATCAATACGAAAGAAAATATTTTAAATAGTGATCATAACTTTTCTTATCCGAAATTTCGCGTTATCGGGAATAGTCCTGGTAACATTATTATGGGTAAACGAGGTTCTCCTTTTAATTTTAAACTGGCATAAAGCATTCTATGACCTTGATGGATGAAAGTCAGCACTGCTATCATGAACTGGAGCCAGGCTCGTTTCAGTTTAAGCATCAGAAATCCTGCGTAGTTCAAAATCTATTGAGCAGGTTCGAAATCGAATTCTTTTCAAAGTCCCGCCTCTTGATGAAAGCGAAGGAACGCAGAGAAATGCGACAGAGGATCTGCCCAAGACACATCTTGAATGACAAGTCCAGGCCGAGGTGCAAGACCGGTGGCATGTTGGCCGTCTGCCAGCCCGGGCCACCGTTTCACTGTCTGCCTGTCTGTCTCATTCGTCAATGCGAATAGCCTTCTTTCAAACACTTTCTGCATTCTATATCATTATAGGATTATATATTATTGGAATACGTCAACATTTTTGAGTTTGTCGAATATACCAATATTATATATATTGCTCTATATACCAAACCACCTAATATTTCACCGGTCCACACATAATCAAGACTGAAAACCTTAAGATCGCATTTATGCATATTTGCATTTATGTTCTAAAAAGTTTAACATACACTTGAGTTTTCCTAAGAATTAAAAAGTAATATACTAATTGTGGAAATATCTTTAAGTTTGAGAACCTGGTCTATCCGTCATGCATTGTCGTAAACTGAATCGTTCTTTTCGTTGGAAATTTAAAAAAATCAAAGAGAATCACACAGCATATTTTTCAAAGGTCTTTTGGAATTTCAGTAACATCGAAATACCGAACAGCGATTCATTTCCCAAGCATTGTTCCGCTCCACAGTGGTAGCAAACGTCTGTCGAGAATTGTTAGCCACCTGTGTGGATAGGAGTGTGTACAGGCAGGTGTCGATATATATTAGTCAATGTTGGCATTGGCACTGCCCATTTCTTTTTCTTTCAAACATCAAAGGGACTCGCCAAAGCCATAACCAAATATTTACGTGTCAACCACACATGCGACGTACCGATTGCCCAACAGTTTCTTATTTGTATTTAAATAATGGATTTTCAACTTTCTGTTACTATGAAGTTTATATTGAAATTATTGATGATTCATACAAATGATAGCATGATAACATTTGACTGTTAAAAAAAAGTTAAATTCTTTGTAATTAGTATTTTTTCTGCGTTAATTTAGCAATCGTCAGTCTATTAAAAATCAGCAAATCTAAGAAGTTTAAAAATTATTGCTATTAATTGAACAATGGAAATTGAATATACGAGATCATTCTATGAATTGTTTCATTTTATCAACCCGTGACTAGTTTCGCCGAAAATTTTAGTTTATCCTTCAGTTGGTAATAGACTCGAAAAAGTTTGAAACTAAACTTTGAAGGGAGCAACAGCAACATGGTTTATCAACAGTATTGAAGAAGTATCTAGTTATGGCAAATAATGTTTGTGAAATAATTTAATAATATTATTTCAAAATTTTTTGAGACAAGGTAATTATTTATTAAATAAATCAAAAATTAGTATTCGATTCTGTCTCAACACTTTATTTTTCACTAGTACAACGTTTCGGCCATTCTAGCCATCTTCAAGGACATCTTTAATACAAACTCTTCCTCACATTAATTTAAAAATTTCTTATGCAGGCAATTCTGCCCAGGTCATTTTCTTTATTATAAGTTCAAAACCTATTTATTTTAAATTTAAAATCATTAACATCATTTTAGTATTGAAGATGGCTAGAATGGCCGAAACGTTGGACTAGTGAAAAATAAAGTGTTGAGACAGAATTGGATACTAATTTTTGATTTATTTAATAGTTAAAAATAATTTCAAATAGTTTGGCTAAAAACTTTCTATTGGTTTGTAGCCGGCTTTATTCAGACAAAAAGGAAAGTATAATCTAAAGGTGGAAGAGGGTTCATAAACTGATTCTAAAAGTGAGTGTTCAATGATCCAAGGAAAAAATAAACGAGCTGGTAGCTTATTTTACTATTATTTTGTTAATAAGTTATGGATTTTTCAATGATTTCCACCGTCTTCCTCCCCTTACCTCCCCCCTTAAAATATAGCATATTTACTAGTTAAGCTTCGGCTTATCACTTTAATAAAATAGTGGAATATGTAGTACATAAATAGAAAATACATAAAAATCACACAAGTATAAAAATGAAATGATTAGCAAGAAAATGACGACTCTTAAAAATAAAGTAGAAATTGACAAAATGAAGAAAATAATAACCTGTAATACGATTCTCTTCTTCAACAGTTCTAACGGTACAATTGTTACTATATAAATACCATTGTTGGAATAAAATTCCCACAAGCCATCAGAAATCCGAGTCGTCCTTGGTTAAGGATCGAAGTAGAATTCTATTCAGATGCAAGAACGAATATCGAACCTAATTGAGTCTCTGGAATATATATACCTTTTTTTAAAAAAGAGGGAATTGTTAACCGTCCCGCTTAAAAGATACCGGGAAACGCTGAATAACCTGGAATATTTTATAGAGGTTTTACCGTCTCCAGGAAAGCTAAATGAACCATGAAGGATCTCAAAGCGAATAAAGAAGTTTCTCAACGGATAAGGTAACTATTGTGCTGAATTCAATTTTCATCTTGTGCATGTTTTTTCAGAATTAAATATATTTTAGTTTAAAAAAAAAGATCTGTACCACAACGACCCATGAAGGACCGGGGGTTCAGTACTTTGTAAGCAAGTACTGTTATTAGATAAACGGTTGTTCAAGTCATGAAGTAAGTTGTGAGTCATGAACTCATGTTTAAATATATTTTAATATTATACATAAATTCTATCTTTCTTTTTTTTTCTTCTTTAAAGACAGATTCCATATTACACTCATTCAAATAAATTTTGTTATAACTTATATAAAATAATATTCATCTTTTTTTTCAAAACGTCCGGAATCTATCTGCAAATGGCTTTATACGAAAACCAATTAGTTCCATTTAAAGCTATTATTATTATTAGTGCCAGAATCATACACTTTTTTAGGGGGGAAAGCTAAAATCAAATTCGAGGTTTGCTATCTTGCCGACCACCGGATCCACAGCAAAATTAGAAAAACTACACAAATTTTTTAACTTTTTTCAGTTTTCTTCTAATAACTAGAAAGATAAGCATTTTTCGAAGATAAACGTTCTATGAAAAATTAAAGAAAGCAAAATTCCCTACAAAATGAGCACATAATGTATAATTTTCGGCTAAATTGCAATACCATTAGATCAGACAGATTTGATGGATTGTTTTGTGATTTTCACGGCGGACCGCAAAGTGCCCTTTGTATAGCGGCATTCAAGTATGACCGAGCATGAAATAAAGTATCTGCATTTTTTAGAAAATTTTTTCTACTTTAATTTCACATACAATGTTAGTCTTCGAGAAATACTTAGTTTTCTAGTTATACGGAACAAGTAAAAACATATATATATTTTTTTAATTCTCAATAAAAATAAAATTATACTTTGTTGTTTATATTTATAATAGTTTCTATCCTCAAAATAAATCATACTCAAAATGTGACTTTACGTTTGTATAATAACCATCCTAACCCATTAATTCTTAATCTTTCATCCTTAACAATCCCTGATAATCCTCCGAGGTGTCTGAAAAGAAGATGGCCACGAGACATTCTAGTTTAAATTAATGTTTGAAGTACCACCAATGGGTGGTTCCTTCCCAAGATTTTCAAGTGTATATGAAACATACTACATATTTACTTATTGTATTATTTTGTACAGTTGTAAATTACAATAAATAAATAATTTAAAAAAAAAAATAAAAAAAAAAAAAAAACGTTTGTATAAAAAGCTTTTAACATATCTAAATTAAAGATATAATTTTGCATTTATACATATAAATTTTGCCTTTCTTAAAACACGTAAAATGTACATACCAACAAATGCTTCGCAAAAAAGGCGTGATACGGATCCAATGGCAGCCAAAGTTTCTTCAGGAGGTCTGTAAGTAGCCAAAGGGGTTTCCATGTAACCGCTCGCCTGATCTGTAATATATAATATAAAACAATAATATATTAGTATTTTATTATGATATGTTCAGGAATAAATAGAAAACAAGGACACCAGAAAAAATGATATTTGGTGATCTAAGCTCAAATTCAAATTATTTTTTTAGTCAAATTTTACATTTTGAAAATTTGAGTCCAATTCTTCATTAACATTCCCTAAAAATCTGGGATATACCGATATTGACGAACATAGAAAGAACCACTCTTATTATATGTCATTTTCCCAATATATGTTGTATTTTCCTAGAAGTTTCCAACAGCCAATTATAAAAGATTTGATTGATTGATTTTATTCTTATCCCCTTTTTCCATCTTTTACTTTGTACAGTATTTTATATTTATTCTTTTTTTATCTGTTATGATTTTCGTTTTAATTAATTGTCTAAAATATATTATTATTCTTATTTAATTTTTAAATTTCACTAGTACATCTTTTTAATTTTTCATTTATGCTTACGTCATTAAAGTGTTTAAATCTTTTTTAGCCCTCATGAAGCCATGCAACGTTGGTTCAATATAGTTTAATCACTATTTGAGTTTGTTCTTTTACCGCACCCGTACCATATCCCTTTTATAAATAATTTCCTAACAGGATTGAATGATTGCTCACCTTAAATATTTAAAATTTAAAAGTTTTTTCTGAGGAAGGTGAAGTCGGTGAAAAGAACACTGATAAATAAAGATTAGTTCCTATTGTGTACCAACGTTTCAGCCTAAACTTTAGGCCTTCATAGTTTCACTATGAATCGTTCAATAAAAAACGTTCAAAATATATCTATATTTCAACATCAGAAGAACACAAAACGTCCACCATTTGAGGTTAGGGAGGTTTAAGACATTCCCATTAATTCAGTTTTAAAAAATCAATTCATATCATGGCCAATAGAACTTCCAACAGAAGTTCGATGATATTCAAAACTAATCTCGGAACAAACCTGTCACAACTGTTGATTGATTCTATTCTGTGTTCGTATACGGGTAATAAATTAGTTATATTCATGTAAATTTAATTTGATAATTTTCATGAATATATTGAATATTTGTTCATGAATATTCTATATTTGTTTGTACATAGTTTCGAGTTTGTACACCTGAACAGAGACAGATGTATGTATCAATACTGATATTGTTTAAACAATGTTGTGTTATAATTTTCAATTAAGTAACCATAAGAAAAAATTTCGATATTAGTACTTAAAAATGAGAAAACCCAAAACGTTATACAAACAAATATAGGATACTGATAATATTCTAAAGGAAGTTTGCTTTTTCATCTCAACATCTTAATATATAAAAAACAATCAACTTCCTAGGAAATAAAATCTAGAATGAGACCTATTTAAATAATTTTTTGACCATAACTTCATATAATTATTCTGATTTTACCCCCTTTCTAGAAATACCATAGAGTGCTTGACACTTTATACTTCTCAAGAGATGACATTCATCCAATGACATCAAAAGTTTCGTTGTATGACCCACCGGTGTTAGTAAATGGAATATACGGCCTTAATAATTAACTTGTTTTATCGTTAAATTTACTTATACCAGCGTAAATATTTCAAAATATATTATCTTAGGAACTCTGAGGAATATGATAATATGTCATAAAAATATGATAATTTTTTTCAACAAAAAACAATTCGGGAAATTGACATGGAACCTTTATATGCAATCTGTTATCTTGTGAAAGTTGGGTTGGGCCGATCATGATAACTTTGAAACTAAATAAAAAAAAACTATGACTGTAACCAGTAATATTATTAATAATAACATTATTTTACGTCAGCAAACATCAATTTTGGCTTGGCCTTCTAATGAAATGAACAAACATTGAATTTAAATACGATATCCAGTAATAATGTAGTCGGATATCCATAAACTTAATAATGACACGAGCCAATTTGTAACGATGAAGATTTCTGCGACAAAACCATACAAAGGCTCCATCATGAAAAATGAATAGTTTATACCTCATGAATACACCAATGCCTTCCTAGAATAAAACTGAAGGACAATAGCATTTGTCTTGTACTGAAATAGCATTTCTACGAATAACGAAGCGAGGTTTTGGGTCAATACGCTCTGGGAAGAACGGCGGTGACAGCGCGAGTAGAACAATGTAACAGTACCTTTGAACGACTTCACAGCTATTAGTCCTTTGTGAGGAGCCTAACAGCCGGATAGCTATCAGACAAAGGACCCCAGAGTACCGCTAAATTTGATTAAGGATTTGACATGAAGATAGGATCAGGAGCTGTGGCAAGGATCAGAGCCGATCCCTACAGATCCCAGTCAATAAGGGCTAGGAGATAACGACTACGTGGATCTATTAGTACCGTATTGTAGCGCACAATGGCAATATTGTATAGGCTCTAACATTGTTCTATCAGGAACGCAGCAACCGCCCAGCGAGTGAAATGACGGGCTATTTATTGCATGGGTTCTATCCATAGCGACAATATAAATGGCAAAGGAGACAATACAAAAATGTATCAGAATAATACAAATTATAATAAAAAATTAATTAACGATATTAATGATTTTTGTAAATACGGATTCCAATAACGTGATAAGAATATGAATGTTTTACAGTATTATGACAAAGCCCTTGATTTTTAAAAACTGTCTACAACATGATTTGTTGAACGAATATAGAAATGTTAATACAAAACATTTATTTGAACTTCTTTGTACGCGGACATGGAGGTATCGATTGATTCTAGAAAAAGAGAAAAAAAGAAATTAGGAACGAGGAAATATAACTGAAACGAGCAATTAACTTGTCGAAAAATGCGCGTTTTAACAGCACGTCATGTTTAACTTAACCATTTTCCAAGAAACCTCGTGCAGACCTTCACTGCAGCATTTTCAAGGCTATACACCCGCTTTGGAATTGAACACAATAGACACAGGTAACAATAATATCCGACATTTTTCACTATCATGCAACATGATTTTTCTCTCTCAATTATTCAAGAATTCACCCCTTGGTTCAGTTAAAAATATTAATTCTACTAGAACAGAAACAATGTTGACTGTATAATATCCAACCAAATTTTTATGAACTTACATTTTATCTTTAAAATTTGTTTCCTTTGCCTTTCTTATATAAATAATTCGTCAAACCTGCTGATGAAAATAAATGTTAA
>NW_027116653.1:80901-89915 GCF_000696795.3 Halyomorpha halys | reverse complement strand
TATCTACCAATAAATAAATCTATCAATCAGTAAAAAAAAAAAAACAGTAACACCAATTGTATTCCTTTATCATCGTCTCCAAGGGTTTTTGAGATATCATGGTTTAGTCCTAAGCAATTGAGGTGAAGAAATATATATTTTGTTCCTAGCATGAATAGAATAGTTAATCTTGCCGGTCTCGGCTTTTCTTATTCGAATCGGATGTTTCTATTTTTCATTTTTTCTGGTTCAGTTATTCATAAAATTCCTAAATAGTATGTAATTATCCTTTATTTATTATTGCCTTATTATGAGAACTGTAAATTATTAAACATAAAACATTAAAGGTACAATATATTCATATTGAAAACATAATACTGAAATCTAATATATTTATTACACTTCCTCATAACTGTAACAGTTTCTCCAGGAAACTGAAGTGAATTACTCAATGGATCCATGTGATCCATTAATGGATGTGGATTCATCGCTAAGTGGAAGCAGTAAATAATGAGTGAGAACAAACCAACCCGCACCGACCTATTCCGGGTCATCACAGGTGAACCAAATGCTCTCCCCCCCCCCCTCCCAGGCAGTTATGGTGTCATAATTTTTATTGGCTTACTTCACATTCTTAAAAATGAACAATCATTTAAAAAAAAACAGTGAATATCACACGTATTTTTGCTAGTAACTTGTGGAAATGTGTTTCGACCAGGTAAAAAATCTTTTATCTAACGAGCTTATGTTAATTATCAAATCACAGTTTGTATTTATCAATTATTCATTACTAATAAAATTTTTAAATGGTTAATTACATCAAATGTAGAAAATTGTTGGTTTTTTTTTCCTTTAGAGGAAGATTTTTTTTTAAATTTCCTTATTATATCATGACCGAACTATTTAAACGAGAATAAGATAGCACTTAATTGTACATTGGTTTACCGAGTTAAATCACGAGCCGTTTTTGAGAATTGAATTTATATAAATTTTATTATATAATAGTGGCTTTTTCAGTTGCTAGATTTTAACGAAAACGTAGCAGTCCCGAGCATGGACTTGCCCTAAACACACGTATTGAATTTCAGTTTCGTATGACTATATGTTTTTTAGCCAGACTGTTCATACTTACACACAGACACAGACATACAGAGACCATTTAGTGAAACTTTACGTATATTTCCGTCGAAAACTGGAATTTGAAATTTCTCACCATTGAAATGCTTCCCCTTACTATATATTACATATATGGGTCAGCTAAAGTAAAAATACATATATCAAATTTTAGATATCTTTTTAATTATCGAATAAATTATACAATGCACTTGTGTGTATTTTAAAGGTTAAATACATACTTATTACCACATTTCAAAGGACTTTACCTGTACATATTAAGACCACGGAGGAATTTCTCTTACTATAATAATAACAATAATGAAGGCCTAAACGAAACCGGAGGTTCGATGCCGTTTCCACCAAACGCTCTCGACCTCTTACTATGATGAACTGAAAGAAAAAATACATACACGAGATAAACATATATATGTGTATACCCCATGATTAAACTCCTTGTATTGCCTAAAGGAAATTTTAACGTAGATAGCGAGATCCGCTGTGTGCGGGGACGCATTGTGGCGTTAATCGCAGTCTGCGTGGTCAAGAGTGGAGAACCTAAAGTGGCTAAATGTTCTATTGTTGACACGTAACTCAGAAAATTCCACAGCGATCTATTTAAGATCATTTTTTACATTTATTTTTTTTTTTTAAAGTTCAAATTTTAGTGTTTTTCGAGATGACAATAACGAATTTAAGTTTTGTTCCTGCCAAAAATACAACAGTTTAACAAAGCCAATGAAGCTGGAATGTAATCAAGAAAGTTCAGGTGGATACGGATCTTCGCATCCGGAATCGAATGCTGTTTTTCCCTTTTTCTCCATTATTTATGCATCAAATTGTTTAATATTTTAAATTTATCTGTGGTTTAATATTGCTTATATTATTTTTTTCAAATAAACACAATTAAAAGTACTGATTAAGTGGAAGATTTAGTGAAAAATACGCATTTAAGCCCTGCCAGACTATTTTTATAAGGATAAAATATATCTGACAATTAAGAATATTCAATTGTATGCAGGCAAACGGAGTGTAATCAAAATAGTTAGGGTTTTTTTCTAAGAGAAAATCGCAAAAATCTGAAAAATCGATTCTATAAAGTGGCATTTCTGGTAAATCGATTTAATCGAAAAGGAGGCGTTAAATAAGTAATTTAAGTTTCTTATAACTTTTTTGAACTAGACTGACCACAAACACACAGAGACAATCTTGCTAGACCAGGTTTTTTGAACTCAGGGGATCTCAAAACATGTATTGGAAAACTCGTCAATTCCGTCAAAAACTCGAATTGGAATTTTACACGATCGTAATACTTTCCATTATTATATATTCCGTAAGTGAAAATAAAAATTGAGGAAGGACATCAACAAATTCGGAGACTATCCCCCACCATGGTGCTAGGATGTGAATGTTGTAGATACCGTGATGGAAAGAGCGGTACGGAAGGCAAATTAAAACCATTACATTGGGTTGTGGATTGGGGAAGTCGGTTTGTTAGATTTACATTCCCTTTGAAGTACAAATCACATGTTAATCCATTTCACAATTCCTGGGGAAATACCGGCATCTCTAATTATTTTTTGGGCCGTGAAATTCAAAAGGACGGGGCAGAGAATCGATTAGCATCGAAATAGCAAGCTACCCCTTTGTGATGAATTACACTACGATGATTTTAATTAGGTTTTTTTTGTTTCCCGATTTTTTATTATTTCAGATTTTCCAAGCACATTCAGTTTAAAAAAAAAATGGTAATTTTTTTCTATTAATGAAATATAATTTAAAGAACAAGCATATAATTTCATGTTAATTCAGAAAGTCATAAATAAATCTGATATTTTGAATTATTAGTTCTTAATCAGATTCCTCAGAAGGAGAAAGGAATTGAGAAGAAATTTCCAGGGAAATTATAAAAAATAAATATTTAAAAATAAAGTCTGGCCATCTTGAAGGCTAAAAATACTAAGAAAAAAGAGATAAGGATGATATATATATATATATATATATATATATATATATATATAAATGATTAACCGTATTATTTCAACTTATAAAGAAGATGGTCAGGGGTGCGGTCAAAATAAAACAAAAGATAGTTAACAACTATTTATTTGCCGACGTCTGTAGAGCTTCATTAGAACTTAAAAGAAACAAAAAACAACTAAAAATATTTTGATATAGCAGGATAATAAGATACAAAAAGGTAAATTAAGGTAGGGTAAGAATTTATATAAATATAATTGAAAAGAAAATTATATAAAATGAATGAAAAGAAGAAATAAAAACAGTATTAATATAAAACAGACAATGATAAGAATATAAAAAAATTACGCAAACTATTTGGTTAAAAATGAACAGGAGACGTAATAACATAACCTAATAGTTTGCACTTTTTTTTTATTATATATTCTTATGATTGTCTATTTTATATTAATACCATTTTTATTTCTTTTCTTTTTTTTTTTTTTTTTTTTTGTTTTTTTTTTTTTTTTTAATACCCTTTTTTTTTTTTTTTTTTTTTTTTTTTTTTTTTTTTAGGCAAACCACGTCAAAGGTGATGTTTGTCTAGTTATCTACAAGTGACCAACCTATTTTAACTATGGTTGGGGGGTCAAGTTTTTCATTTTGTGGGACCGCCACTTAACAAAAAAATCGCCCCAAGGCCGGGTTCGAACCGGCATCTCCCACAGACCTCTCACTCGTATATAATTTTCTAAAAGTTGTAGAATTATATCCAGTCCAGTTTATTATGGCCAGCCTAGAAATTATATCTTACTATCCTACTTTGAAAAAATATTTAAAGTTGTTTTTGTATGTCCGGAAATAATTGGTTGTTATCTATTTTTCGTTTTATTTTGACCGCACCACTGACCACCTTCTTCCATGTTAAATTACAGTTTTAAAATTATTGTATTCCGGAATGAAGAGTTCAAACTCAAAATAAATTTATTTGGAAAATTTATATCCAACTATTTCATTACCCGACATTAACCTTCGTTTATTACACTTTCCTTGGGTGACTCTGATTGGACGAAATGAGGTTCTCGCAATCAACTCAAATGTAGCTCTACTACTCGGAGAAACCCAGCGAAGCAATGAATCTCAACCACATCACTTCACTAGTCAGCCGGCAGAGATACATAACAACATTGCCTATTAGTTCGGTTCTCGAGCTCTCACTGCTACTTTCTATTTGAGTAGCATCTCAGGGTCTAGTGGAACTCTTTCTACAACACACTTTCCGAAGCAAACTCAGGCGTTAAACTAAATTAACACTTTTTTTTCTAAATCAACACCCATTGTTTCACATTCTTATTTAATGTACGATTGCTTAGTGACTGTGGAACAAGCAGAATCAGTGCCTTACACACGAAGAAGTCGTACTGGCGAAAGCGTTGGTTGGATACGAACAGATGTATAGCCATTGCCATGAGAACTATTGATCTCAAGGCCTAGATTTCCAAGTAACCTTCTGTTTCCCCAAGCTCTGTATCATTATCTCAACATATGGTTTTGCAGTTTATTTCAAGATAGTGAATCGAGGGAGATGATTGTGTTCCATTCAAAAATATTAGTCAAGTATACATTCAAATTTTTTCAGACCAATTGGATCCAATATTAACAACACAAATCCTGATTGATTAAAAAAGGGATATATAATTAGGAATTAAATTATTTGAACTCCTAATTGTCGATTTAGTAATTTCTATTTATTTATATATTTAAAGAAAATAAGATTTCGAACACATTTCGGGATTTTTTAGATGCTGAAATAGTTCGATATGGATTTACTTCAATGAGTCTGTTACAACATGAATGAAGAAGTATATTTTATTAAATCACTGAATACGAATAGTTTGTGCAGTTTCAATTGTGAACGTACACTGAAAAAACTACTCCCAGTTTCCTTAGCACCAATTGGGTTACCAAATATCAACCCTTTTAGGTCAGACGATTCCTTTAGACATATAATCTACAAGTGAGTAGGACCAAATGAAGTCCATACATAAGCGCTGGAACTTGGGATGGAGAAAGTCATTGGAATATGATAGCAGTATGTAGTACAATAGTAGTATGTAGGAGAGAACATAAAAGTCATTTGATTTTCAAATTTCAAAAACACTCAAGGCGAGTAAATCGTTCATTAATGTATATTAATTAATTAGCTGTATAGCTAGAAAGTCATGGGACACACTAAAAAAACAAAAAAAAACAAAAAAAAACAAAAAAAAAAACGGATGCATCACACAACTTTCCCTTACCACTCTACTTCTTTCTCCAACTTAGAGTATAGATAGGTCGGCAGGCTTTAACTCTTTGTGATTTTCAAAATCTCGGAGAAGGCGAAAATAATTAACAAAAATGTTTGTTTTATGTTGATTTATAAATTTGTATAGTGTTCATCAAGATGGAAATAACGAAAATAAATTTTGTTCCTTTCGAAAAACACAATAAGTAGTTTACAAAAGATAACGAAGCCGTAATACAATCAGAAAAGTTGAAGCGATCTTGGCTTTTCTTGTTTGAATCGGTTGTCTCTATTCCTTTTTTCTCAGTTGGTTATTCAATTCATTAATATTCAGACACAGAAACACAAATCATTATGCAAGAACAGGATATTTGGACTCTAGGGACCTCAAAATGTGCATTTCCTTCATAAACTGGAATCCGAAATTTTCATGGTCGTAATATACATTTTATAAAAGTAAGTAAAAGTAAAAAGTTTAAGTTAATTATCTTCTAGGAAGCATTTCTGTTAGTAATTAAATTTCATTGTAATCGATCAAATAAGGTCTTATGATTACCTAAAGTATGTATTCAACTCTTTTATAGTTAATATTTCAGAACTAGAAAATAAAATATAGAACATCAATAAAAAATATAATATATAATCACGCAGAATATTGAAAGGAAAAATAAGTGATTAACAGAAAAAAATGATAAAGAGGATGACATAAATTAATATTTTATAAGGTTTACAAGATTCCGATAAAGAAGAACAAAAGGATGGGTAAGCAGCAGGCAGATCTTTTGAGCCAGATGGCTCTCGAAATCCATCTATCAAAAGATTCGATTTTTGCTAACTGTGATCGAGATAAGCAGTCGTTTATAAGAAGACCAAAGGTTCAACGACGGTAGGTCGCCGACCCAGACCTGAGCTCTCTAAGCGACAGCTAACCGGATCATTAAGCCTAGCTAATTATAAGTTCCCTTCATTAGGCGGGGACAATGGGGCAGTAGATAGCATCTACCGGACCCCAGGCCGCGAGAGCTGTGCTGTGGGGTCGGGGAATGGCCAAGCAGTTGGCTGGAGTTAGGATTAGCAGCGGCTTTTATCCTGTCAAAAAGTTATTGCAGATCCTTACAAACTTTCTTGAACGCTATTAAGTACAATAGGTAAGTAAACGCATTTATTTATTGTTTGATGATGTTTATTATATTTTACCATATATATTTATCTCTTTGTGCACTTTAAGAGCTGTTGGCATGAATTTGGTTTGAAAGCGTTCGGGTAAGGTCTCTTACCATCGGACATTTTAATTTTGCAACACTGCTAATTCAATTTTTTAGTAATAAAATATTTAAACTATACTTATCTAATTTTTTTCTATGTTAAACATCAAAAACAAAGTACAGTATTTTGGTAAATGACCAGAAATGTTAAAAGTATTGTTCCATTTAAAAACGAAAGATTCCTTCAACAATTTAAGCATCAATAGCGCAACTTTTATAGCAATAGATCGCAGAAGAGAGAGAAGAAAACCATTTTTTTTTGTTTTCTGGGATAGAGAGAAATCATTTTTCTTTTCTTGAATTCAACGTTATTCAACGCGAATAGAAGTGGTTCCCTGACTAGGGACGGAAGAATAGAAGGAGAAGAGAATGCTGAAAGAGAACATGACGCCTTACAACTCACCAAAGTTTACTCCAAATTCTCTTCTTACTCAACTAGACCATGATCTACATACAATTACATCAACTTATTAATATTTGCATTCTTAGTTGGTCTCAATTCAAAACTTATTAACCTAATCTAACCTTGTTTTCTCTAGTTCCTCATCTTATAAACATGTAAATTCTTCTATAGATTCCTTTTCATTCACTTTATGTCAGTATACATTCAATTAAATTTCTTATACACAGGAAACTCAGAATAACCCAACTAGTGTGCTTCATACAGCATACAAAATCACTATTGTTAGTTAATGGCATTAACCATTCTTAACACTTCAAAAAACAAACAACTGTGTGTAAACACATCTACAAATGCATAAATAACTATTAAATACTTCTATTTGTAGTAAATATATCGTTTTAAATATATTTTAAGTTGTTTTAATAATACACTTTGTTGTTGATAATATTTTAAAGAAAAATAATGTAATGGAACTAAAAAGTATTAAAAACAAAGTAAATCATTTTAAATCTACCAAGAAGATGGACAGACGGAGTGCATGGAGAAACGTTTAAAGAAGACTGGGTCCAATGCCATGAATGCTAAAACTGGGCTCAAGAAGATAAGAGTTATATTGATACATCAGATCAATATTACAATTGGGATGTTTGTAAGGTCAAAAACGTTTGTCACTATTTATAATGTATGTAGGGGAGGTACCCAAATATATGTCCGAAAAATTATAGGCCAATGTGATTTTCATAACTAAACAAATATAATTAATAATATCACTGAAGAAGTTCCTAAGTTTGTTTTCAGAGCAAAATACATACAGAAATGTTGATTGTATTTTTTAGTTGCACTAAATGTGTGTGTCCGTTGTTACCGGATTCCCCAACTTCCTTTCTGATTACTAAACCACGACACTAATTAGGTCATTGTTAAAGTTGTTTTTTTTTACTTCAAGTATGTTTTATAATTTATTTCTAACATATCCTAGTTGACTAAAGTTAGAATCAAACAAATAATAAATATAAAGAGCGTAGTGAATAAAAATATTTCTGAAAATTATTTTTATAAAAAGATTATAGTTATCTTAATTAATATGTTTATTCTATCAACACGTTTATTTTAACAAATTACTAACATTTAAAAGTTGTATGATAGAAAAAAAATATTAATAAAAAGGTTCCTATTCTATTTTTTCTTTCATTCCGTATTTTTTTTTATTATTTCAGGGGCGAGTTTTGTTTTATAGCTACCGGAGGGTGATATTATATGAAGTTTTAGAGAAATAAAAGGATTATTTTAGACAGATAACACGATGTCACTACATATATTAAAAAAAAAAAAAAACTTCGCTACTTCAAAAGGAACGTAAATAAATTTTCGCTGGAAAATGTTAGCATAGAGTTGAGATGAAAAGAAGCGCAAGGAGTGACGCCAATTTGGAACTTCTGAGAAGCGGGTCCGCATCGGATCCTGGAACCCGAGAGGACTTTAGGAAAATTTAACTTTGAGGTGGTTGTTTTATCAGCGTCAAACTCGGCACAACCAAACTCCATGTTACTGCCAGCTTTGATCGTTGTCTCAAATAAATCAATACCAAGCTTCCACGAAATTTAAATCCTTCTTATTGTTGGAATCTACCTACCTATCTGGCCCTCTATAGAAAATTTAATTAGAAAATAAATTTAAATAAAAAACGCAGAATACTTATTATTTTGTAAGTCAAGTGCCTTATAATATTAATAATAATTAGTATTTCAGTTTGATTACAATTACAATTAAATTGAATTTAATATATTGATCATTTTTTTTATTTACTTATTTTATTTTCTCCTTAATACTTCATGTACTTATTTCGATTAAGTCATTTTATTTATCTTTCGATTTATACACATTATTAATTTGATTATTTTTATATTAATTTATTTTATAATTATGGTATGAATGTTATCACTATTAATTATTGCTAAGGTTGTGCCAGATTGTAGAACTTATCAATAAATAAATATTACAGATATAT
>NW_027116653.1:76986-80851 GCF_000696795.3 Halyomorpha halys | reverse complement strand
AGAGAGAGAGAGAGAGAGAGAGAGAGAGAGAGAGAGAGAGAGAAAGGGGGAGATAAAGATATTGCTAGGTAAGGTATCTCTGGGAAGAAGGGGGAGGGGCTTGTTTCACAAAGTATCTACGTTCTCCCATAGAAAACTAGATTAGTTATATCATGAAACCTTTCAAAAAATGTTTCACAACATCCCTTTAATTTTTACGCTTGTGTGGTATGTTGGATTAATATGTAGCTAGAATAAAAATATTTTTTAGTTTCAGAACTTTCCTAAGATCTTAGCGAGATATAAATAATAATATATGAATCTGAGAGCAACTTATGAACTTAGATCAAGGTACCGGACTGCTTAGGAGAAAACACGTATAAGTAAAAATAAAGTTCCAACAAAGCAATAAACTAAATAAAAATAAACTTTATAAAAAATTGAAACAACACAATGAATTACAATAGCACGAATTTGTTGAATGATTGAATTTTTAAGTAAAAATCAAACTTTCAGAAAATACAATTGATAATTATTATTTTTATAATGTTGAAAAATTCACTACTTTTCTAAATCAAATCTTAGCAACCTAAACCAGTCTTCCTTCAATTATCATATTCATTCAACTAATAATCTTCCTATATAAAATTAAATCGTTATTCAAATGCATCGATTACAAGCAACAATTTTAAATAAGATTAAAAAATGAGTTATTATATAACGCTACAGGAGCATAAAAATTGGCCAAACAATGAAACCTTCTAATTGTATTTTACAAATTACAGAAATAATTTAAATAGCATGGGATCACATTGGAGTATAGAACATGAACAAGTTTGGAACACAACGAAATAAAGGTAAATTTTATTTAATTGGATCATTAAAATGCTTTCGTAAGAGAAAAGAATAAAATAAAAAATATGAGATTTAAGTACTCCAATTATGATTAGATCTAAAAAAAACCTCATGTTTTGAAGATTAGTCTTGGGTTAGATTTCTACGGTTTAGTAGTATCAATTAAGGAGGAAATATACACACCATAAAGGACAATCACTGAAAATAGGCTGAGGTCAAGAATGTTTTGATGAAGAAATGAAAAACGAAAATATTTTAAGATTATTTTAGATTAATTATTTTTTAATTCCAGTGGTACAAAGTTGTATATATTCTTTTAATACAATAGTAGTCATTAAACTAATTTTTATTTTAGCAGTTAATTCGCTATTAAAACAGTCATGAATTATCATGTTTCGTGCAATAAAAACAAGAATATTATATCCGCTATGTGAAAAAAGAAATCTGGTGCTGTGTGCACATCACACAATTTTCACTAACCACCCTACTTTGAGTTGAAATTAATCCTAGCTCGCTTCTGAACAGATAATTTATATTATTCACTATGACAATATTTCCCCGTACAAATTTCCCTAAATGAGCCTTTCAGCAGACAATTTTCACATTGATAACCTCTGCGCGTCTCGAACCAAGGACACAGGAGAGATTAAAGGTGAATTACACCAACACCAAAACAATAAATTCGTCGTTATTAACGCTTTGATCATTAAATGAGCTATGTTGATCCGACTACTTCCATGTTAAACTCATAATCCACAAATGAAATACAACACATCGCCTCAACTATAAAATGAAATCCAAGAATTTTAGGAATCAATAAGACGATTAATACTTCTACTTCTTTCGAAGAAGATTATGGATTAAAATTGCGAACTAAATCCAATTTTTGCAGAGAAACAGGGACAACGTCAATTTACAATTCAAATTAGATGGAGTACTCTAGGGAACTTCGGCCGTTTGAATATCTGTTGGTTTTAATTCCATGCCCCAGATTATGGAAATGTAGTTTACATTTTGCATTCATTTTCATTATTTATAAAATTATCAGAAAGGACTGCGTTTTATAAAAATATATTTACAGAATATGTTCCATTATTATAACATAAAAAACCCTTAATTAGCATTAAAGTATTTATTATTATTACTATAAGCACTATATTTGATAGTCTAACTAGCTTGATGACTTGTAGAGTACACATTACTACAAACCTTGTACGAGTCAGTTCTCATGATTATTACGTTATTAGTTTTGTAGAAAACTCAGTCACAAAACAATTGATTTTTTCTAGGTCAGAAAAAAAAAATTGATTGTCGGTAATGTTTCTACTTATAAATCTTAAATTGTATTTTGTACAGTTTAGTGCTTAATAATTAGTTAAAGAAATTATTTTCTCTTCTCTATTTTCTCTTTACAACAGAGCACGACTATGAGAAGAATAAAATCTGGAAACGTCACCACAATACAGTCGTTTTATTACTGATTGAACCTCAAGCCACTCAAAAATATCATTAACAAGCAAGAAAAAATTTATATAAACATGTGGAGCATACAGCTCCAAACAATCCATCAGGACGTATCAGTTACCATTGTGTGTGTATCAATTTCCCTTCAGATACAATAAATTATCTATGTTTGATTATCAGATTGAAGCATGTAACTCAATGTTATTTTGGTTTATCCTGCATAACCATCAGGATTTTGGCCTCCCACGAGGTCCCTTAAGAACTGATGAGGTATTCTCGGTTGTGAAGAAACGTACTGATGGATTGCTTGGAGCTGCATGCCCCGCTTATCTTAGCCTCATCGCTTCCATGTCGTGAGATATTGACAGACCTGTTTTGTTAAGGAGTTCCTTCGTACCCTTCTGTTGTCTATCGGCCACTTTGTTTACAGGGACATTTTGGATTTTATTCATTTATTAAAGCTATTTAGGAGTAGGAGTATTTGATTATATTTACTTTTGGGGATATTCGTCTTTTCCTTCAGATGTATTTTTTCGGTATGCAACATGTTGGCCATAATTTGTTTTTCATATTTTACTTGTAAAAATCAGTAAGAGCTAGATGCTAAGTATATGTCTAATATTACTTTACAAATAATTTAACAGTTAATCCGGTTTTCTTCAAATCATACCTTTATATATATATATATAAATTATGAGAGATGACTGTGGATGATGTACTGGGTGAGGTCAAAATAAAACACAAATAAGTAAGTGTAACCTATTTCATTGTGCTAACGTTTCGGCTAGAGTTTCTAGCCTTCTTCAGGGCTAGGAACAGAACAAGATAACAAACACAATAAGTATAGAAAATAAAAAATAAAATATAAACAGAATGACATAAAATGAATAATTTTACAGAATAGAATTAATAAAATGAAGTGATGAGAGAAGTGTAGAAAATGTAGACATAGGTAGTTGAAAAAGTGGGTAAAATAACATAATTAATAAATAAAATAAAAATGAAGTTATATAATCCAAAGAAGTATGAACATATTAGTTATTAATGATTTAAAAATTGAAATATGGAAAGAAAAAGAAAATATATGTAACCATAATAATTGATAAAGATCAAAATATAAGTAAAGTTTAACAAAAGAAATGAATAGATGAAAAAAAAAAACACTTTTTTTTTTTAAAAAGAACAATAATAATATATCATCAAAATAACTAATAACGTGGGTAAGGAAAATGGAGAAAAGAAGGGGTGGTAAAATAAAGAAAGGGAAAAAATAAGAATAAAACGAACCTGTTAGCTTGAAAATCTAACGCCTAATGGTATACAGCGCCAATTACGGCCAAACTTTGAATTAAAAAATCCGTTGTAAGAATATTAAAACTAAAAATAAGACTGGAAGATTATTGATTGACCGTGTGTAAAGATGAAAGGAATATGGTCCGGGTGCGGTCAAGAAAAACTCAAATAGTAGAAATATACTATTTTAATGAGCCAACGTTTCGCCTCACGTTGCAGGGCTTCTTCAGGGCTATTTTGACGGCAGTCAAAACTAAAAAACGTGGGGCGAAAC
>NW_027116653.1:65850-76936 GCF_000696795.3 Halyomorpha halys | reverse complement strand
CGTTGCAGGGCTTCTTCAGGGCTATTTTGACGGCAGTCAAAACTAAAAAACGTGGGGCGAAACGTTGGCTCATTAAAATAGTATATTTCTACTATTTGAGTTTTTCTTGACCGCAGCCCTGAAGAAGCTCTGCAACATGGGGCGAAACATTGGCTCATTAAAATAGTATATTTCTACTATTTGAGTTTTTCTTGACCGCACCCGGACCATATTCCTTTCATAAAAATAATGTAAAAATAAAAAAAAAATGTAAGTATTTTTTAAGAGGAAATGTTACTTTTTTTATTTACGTTTTTCAATTATCTAGGTTTACATTTTATTTCCCACTTCTCTCATCACTTCATTTTATTAATTCTATTCTGTAAAATTATTCATTTTATGTCATTCTGTTTATATTTTCTATACTTATTGTGGTTGTTATCTTGTTCTGTTCTTAGCCCTGATGAAGGCTAGAAATTCTAGCCGAAACGTTGGCACAATTAAATAGGTTACTTCAACTTATTTGTGTTTCATTTTGACCGCATCCACCAACCATCTTCTCCTCGTACCTTTAAAATGTGGCAAAATAGTTTTCATTCCGAACACGAAATGCAATAAACAAGACCATCACTTCCCAGAAGGCCAAGCAATCACTCTAATATGAGTTACATTTTAGAAATAAGTACATTATTAGCAGAAAGGCCGAAGAAAATCGAAAAACTATTAAAGACATTATACTGGTTCGCGTTTCAGAAAAACACTCATGTTCATCAACACTAAATACCAAAACAAAATAAATACCATTGAAGAATGGTTTGAATTTCAATTTTTCAAGGGCAACAGGATATTTAGTTAACATTCATCTCAACACTTGTAGCAGTTTTAACAAAAAGTGATTTGTTAATGAACCAAGTGATAGACGCATACTTCCAAATAAATACCGTTGGTGCTTCACTGAAGAATTATTAACTAAAGAGATAAATTAATTTTAATACTAGTATAGATTTTACGAATAATAGCATAGAAAAGAACTCACAATCTTTTCCGAAGCTATAAATATCTTTTTATAGTTTATGAGAACTGTTCCAAGTTAAAATAAATGATCCAATAACTGGACACAACTAAACTAAAGCCCAATACAGAACTTTTCCAAAAACGTGATACTCGAGTATAGTAGGAAAAATCCTTTATAAATTTCGAAATTTCCGGTAATTGAACAACTAAAAAAATATCATAAGGCCTAAGAGTTTCAATTTTAAAATTTGGATATCTTTTGTTTTTCATCACATAAAAATATATTTAAAAAAACAAGAAATTTATGATGTTCATTATATGAAATATTAGACTCACACAGAGAAAAGAAGAATGTTTCGGTTAAAGAATAATACTTTTAATGTGTTATGAACTAATTTTAGTAATAGAAAACCACCCATTTTTGAATAGTAAGAAATAATCTTCAATTATAGTGGAATTTTTTGAGAAATCATATATATATTTTTTTAAGTTGATAAAGCTTGTATTTAAATTTTGTTTGTACTAAGAATAGTAAAAAAAAAAATTCCTTCTAAAATTTTTTAAAATTTTATTTTATAAAAAGATATTCTCACCATAAACTAATCACACACAAAAACAAAAATACAGTCCTATTTGATGTTAATTGTAATCAGTGTTTTAATAAATTAAATCAACCGAATTGTTATATTTTTATTAAGAAATATTATTATTTTACATAAAATGTCATTTCGTTGTGGTTATGAAACAGTTTTAGCTAGTCATGGTTGAAATTTTAAGGATTCAAACTTCCAACCAAACAAATCTTCAGATTTCTTAAATAGTGTTTTATTGAATAATAACAATACAATCTGCCACAATTAAGGTTATGACTTATAATCTAAAAATGTTTTTTAAAAATTGTACTGGAAAATATTGCCACTAATTATTGATTTCAATTTTGAACTGGAACTAATTTTTTTTCTACTGATAAGTAAAAAAATATATAGATCTTCTAGATGTCGAAAGAAAGAACCGTAGTGAAACAAAACTTCTTCAAACAACAAGGAATTCAGGATTCCAAGTTCTGCCAAACAATAAGACCCGGAGATATTTCCGGAACCTCATCACAGCACTTATAGATGAATGGAAATCTAGCACGAGAGAACTTCAAAGAAACCAATTTACAGTCATTTCCAGGGAATCATGAAGAAAAGGTCGAGTAATAAAAACCACTTTGACAATTGCAAGAATGATAACAGGGCCAAAAGTTCACACGATCAATTGCAGGATATCCTAATCATAAAGGAAAATCATACGTGACGTAGGGAGTACATTTGCCAAAGAAGCTTAAAATATAAACAACTTAATTCTTCAAGTAGGTTTTCACGAAATCCACGAGAAGTTTAGATCAGAATCAAGGACATAACATAATAAAGCAAAGAAACCCAAAGGTGCTTTGTAAAGCTACACAAATCTGGAAAATATATTCAACAAGGACGATAATTAGAGGCAAATCATTTGATAAGAGAAAAGTCGTTATGCAATAGCACAAGCTCCAGAGTTTCTCTCTCCCACAATTACTAGGAAATGTTTTCGATCATAAAACTGTACGAGATAACAAGTAGGCAAATATCATAAAGCGGAAAAAATGGAATGCTATTATCTTCTTCGTTAGGACATTTACGGCATCTACACGTGAGTATCTCTTTATTTCAGATTAGCATGCTAATCTTTAATAATAAAACAGATTTAACTAATTCAACAACTGTTTATAATTTAAAAGTTTTATCAAATTCTGTAATTCAGTAAACACAACTATCTATTAAGGGGAGTCAGGATCCGTAGACGCCTTAACATAAAGAAACGTTTTATTACAATCTTCTAGTAGTGGTTCTTAGCCGGGGTACCGCAGACCATTGTGGTTCCACGAAATAATTTTAGAAGATCATTCCATGTCAAATCAACACAGTTTGGAACCAGGTTAAGCACAGGTGTTATGTAGGCATTCCTTAAACTTTCTCAGCTTTCGCTGAAAAGATAGACCATTTTAATTGTATTTTACGATAATGGGTTCCACCATTTTCCTACTTTTACGAAAAGGATTACACTATTTTCCTGATTTTACTAAAAGGCTTACGCCACCATAAACAGCTTTAGGTCAATCCCTTTTAATTTTTTTGTGGAGTAATATTGACGCTTCATACATATCCTAATTTTTTTTATTACATATACCTATAAGATTGCCTAATTGCGTTTTTAAAGTGCATAAATATTTTTTTTTTTTAAGTAAAACACTAAACATACATATTGTATTGGAACAAGTGATTGAGTAAAAAAAAAAAAAAATAAATTCTGACAATTACTTTCAGAAAAAACGTTCCTGATTTGCCAAAAATATAAAAATAATGAGAATATGGTTGGTCAGTGAACAACACAAAATAGTATAAAACTTATTAATGAGAGCCAGCGTTATGACTAGAATTTAGCATTCATCAGGACTAAGAACAAAAAACAAGTTAACAACCAATGAATAAAAGGATATACAAAATGATTAGACAATAAGAAAAGTAATTAACATTATGGATATATAAATAGTGTTTCTGAATATCTTTTTATTATAATATTTTTCCTTCCTTTTTTCTCCCATTATAACAACATAGCATAATACATAGTTTTGCTTTTCAATTATATTACATTTTTTCTTCTTATATTCCGCTCCCATTTATCTCATATTTGTGATATGATATCCAGGTTCTCAAAACAAATACTCAATGAATTATAAAAATTTTATTTAAATCTATCAACTCAAATTTCATGAACAAAATTTCTGTTAAAACTTTCGGTTTGCACACATAAATAATAAAAAAAAAATTATGAATAAATGAAAAATTAATAATAGCTTAAACATAAAATTATAGTCATAATAGTTAAGTTAAAAACAAATAAATTAATTAAAAACTAATAAATAAATACATTAAAAATAACTAAGTTTCAAATAAATAAATTAGTAAAAAAATAGTTTAGAATAATGTTTCATTCTAAACATAAAAATTAGTTTAAAAAAAAAAAATTATATTGTATTTTTGAGCTCTTCGCCACCGCTAAAAGGAATGTAATACTTCAATGAAATTAACACATGATTTAAGAATATAAGTAATCATAATTTTGAATTAAATAATAATTTTTTTTTAATCTAAAATTCGAAATTAAAAAAAGCTTTGTTTTAATGTCATCATCAATTTCCCAGGATTCAAAAAAAGAGGTACAGTGGTTTGTGGTTTTTATTCAGGTTTTTTAGTAGGTTGATTATGTTATTATTCTTTGCTTCTTCCTTTCCAGTCTCAATACACCATAGCGAATAGTTTGATTTATCACGGATTGGCCATCCACTTTCAACACGGACGCCTAAATGTATAAAAAACCAACTATAGTGTACTCCAGTTTTTTTTTATTACATTAGATGCTACATGCTTCGTTTTCATCGGTTATTATTTATAAGAAAGGAGAGGGTGGGGCAGGTTATTTCCGGGCGAAGGTTTGAGTCCTTATAAATGTAGACAATTTAATAAGTCTGTTACATCAACCGTGGATGAACTGTGAGGTAGGAGGACTTTTATGTAGTACACTTAACCTCGACAAAGAACCATAAAACATCCTTGGATTAAAGGATTAACCTGGCGGTTAAGCGTTGGTATTGACCACATCATTAACACGTAGTATTGAAATAATTGAGCCAACCAATACATTGGTAAGAGACGAATCTTTTTTATTTTAGTGAGGTGTAGATAGTTGACCGTTGATTACTGATTGGAGAAGATGGTCGGGGGGTACGGTAAGCAAAGAAAAACATAAATAAACAAAAAAATAATTATTTATGCCGACGCTTCGACTTGAGTTTCAGGTCTTCATCAGGGCTATAGAAAAAAAGAGATAACAACCATCAATTAGAGAAACATAGTTTGGAATTTGGAATCATACAAAATATTAAATTGAATAATAAATAATAAATAATTGATAATTAAATAATAAAAAATAATTGATTGATAATAATGGAATTAGAATAAATCAATAAAATAAATCTACAACCGTCTAACTCCATAATTATCAATCAATTATTTTTTATTCAATTCAATATTTTGTATTGTTCCAAATTTGTTTGTATACTATTTCTTTTCAATTTTATGTTTCTCTAAATGATGGTTGTTATCTCTTTTGTTCTATAGCCCTGATGAAGATCTGAAACTCAGGTCGAAACGTCGGCATAACTAAATATATTTATGTTTTTCTTTGCTGACCACACCCCCGACCATCTCCTCAAATCTTGTTATTTTAGACATTATCAGAAATGTAAAACAACACTTCTGAAAATATATAATCATTATTTGTTCTTCATACGGCAACTTAAATATTTGTTGTAGATTGAGTTATATAATATTTTATACATACTATATCTACAGTACAAAGCTATAAATTGGGATTGGTAAATGTTAACCATAATCATTGAAGTATTTATTATTTTGTTTAACTTCACCACACTTGGTTCATAATATTAACAATACCGTAGTCTCTTATATTTAATTGGCAGTCAGCCTAATATAATTAATACATTGTATTTTCAGTGTAAGCCAAAAGCAGTGGAATTAAAGAGGGCTTAATGGAGTAATGAAAATGAAATTGTTGTCAATCAAAAGTCCATTTAAGCTGGACCATACCTGGTCCATAGCATACCCTTCAACTTTAATGAATTCAATAAACTTCTATTTTAAAATTAGTATAATAGACAAAACATGGTTCAAATTAAAACAGCCATCTATATTTGGAAACAGGTGGTGATTTCAAAACAGATTAATATATTCTATAAATTAGATTGGTTTTAAATTAATCTATGAATAGTCATAAATTAATTTCCTTTTTGATTTTACCATAGAATAAAATTTCTTTGAATTAAATTCACAAATCAAATTGGAATATTAAGTATTCACATAGACTGGTCAACAAATTAATACGATTAATTAATTAAGAGAAATTAAATGTTAATTCACTAGGAATGAAGACTAATTACATTTGGTTAAGATTAAATTTTCCTATTTTATAACATTAATCAAAAAAGATTAAAGGAAAATGAACTCCTAAATCCTACAGAATTATGAAAATTATGAAACAGAAGATAAATTTACCTAATAAAGAATAAATCAAACTAAAAAAACAGTGAAGCCGAAACTTTTAAATAAAAATATAAAAAAACATTTTTTAAAAAATAAATTAATGAAAATATTTCAAGCAGAAACTGAACGAAAACAGATAAAACAAAAGAAGATATTGGAGGTATGCAAAATAACCACCAAATGGGCCTCTGAAGATGGACGGACCGTATTAGTATTAGCACACCGATATAAAATGAATAAATAAGGAATTTGAATACTAATAGTTCACAAAATAGAAAAAAAAATGTTTGTAAAAATATTATTTAAAAACTATATATTAAACAAAAAAGATGTGTGGATGAATTTTTTTTTGAATTTTTAAAACGAGTTTCCACAGAAAGCGCTAAAAAGCAATATGCTATTTCATTTCAGCTAAATTAAGATGACATAAGAAATAGTATTTTCAGAGGATATTTAAGAATAATGCAACTAAAATTTAATATAAATTAAGTTGAAAAAGTGAATAAATAAATAAATTTTGCTATTATTGAATTTATAAACTAAAATAAAAACCTGAGTGTAGGGAAGGTTACAAGCATTGTTGTGATAAATTTTAACAAATGTGTGTCTGTTTTAACGAATTTTTATAAAAATAAATAATTTAATTTCTATCCATTTTAGTCTCAACACATTTTATTTTTCTTATAAGTCCGACGTTTCGGCCAATCCGACTTTATCACTATAAAGTTTTAACAAATAGTGACTGTGATAAATGATTTTAATTTTGGTTTTAATGTGAATACTGACTAATTAGAAATTGTTGTTTTGACCTGGGCAAAATAGCCTGCATGGAGTTGAGTTTTTGTTTCAGTTCCAAAATTGTATTAAGATTATCTCTGAGGATGGCCGGATTGGCCGAAACGTCGGACTTATAAGAAAAATAAAATGTGTTGAGACTATAATGGATAGAAATTAAATTATTTATTTTTAAAAAATTAACTAGTCTCAAGAAAGTGTTTAAGATTATAGCTTAAAGAATTTTTATTTTTGTTTTAATGTGAAAATTGACTAATTAGGTAATTAGACATAATCTAGGATATGCTTATAACAAAAAAATATATGTTTACCTAATGTTTTAATGTTTCATAGAGAAATTGTTGAATTGCGCTAGGAAGAATAGCCCTGCATCAAGTTGTATTTTTAAATTACTTAGTTCTAAAATTGTTGAGGATCATAGATGTAATAAAAGCTGTTTTGTAAAATATTGTCCTTGAGGATGGCCGAAATGTCGGACTTAAATAAGAGAATAACATGTTTTGAGACTATAATGAATACAACTTTAAATTTATATATTTAAAAACTAAATTATGATTTTCCCAAACACAATTTTAAGCTTGATTAAATTATAAACCCCCAAACCACTCAAACCCCCTAGTTTCTAATCTTGCATCCTCTTCCATTCCAGACAATCCTCCGAGGCGCCTGAAAAGAAGATGGCCACGAGACCAGCTAATGTAAAATGTCATTAGAGTGCTACCAATGGGTAGTTGCTCTACACGCCTCTATACTCCATTTTCACTAAGACCATATTTACTAAATGTATTATGTAATATACAGTTGTAAATTTCAATAAAGTTATTAAAAAAAAAAAAGGTTTGATCAACAATACATTTTGACAAAATGTAGTTGAGATGCGTGATTAAAGCGGCACAGTTTTACTTCAATAATTTTTTATTAATGCCATAAATATAATTAAGAATACCACAGTAAATAAAATATGCTATAATAAATATTTCTAATAAAATATGAATCTTCCAAATAAATTCAATACGTTTTGGCAAATCTCAAGTTTAATAATAAAGTTAATTACCAAACACTCTGAGCTCTGTGTTGTGCTCATGCTGGTCAGTGTAGTTGTGTATTTTACAGGTATAGTTTCCGGCATCGCTTGTCCTCAATTTGTTCGTGTACACCGTCTGGTTTGCACTCTCGGGGTAGAGGATGAAAGAGGAGACATCACCAGGCCATGGATAGGGCCGTCCGTCTTTGAACCTGAAATAAATTAAAGTAAACGATTAATAAAAATTAACGTACAATAAACATATAATAAAAATATAAAGGAAAATATAAATTAGTCACTTGAAAATTAAAAAACATCTGTGAATTGAAAACTAATATTTTGCTGGGCATCGCGGTAATGGTGGATATAATACTCCTTCTGGGAGAGAAATATGGTTTTAACTTTAACAGGGAGTTGTTTTGAAGCAATAAATCAAACCGGTAAGGCGTTTCTCATACCACGGTTCGTTCTCAAGTATAACCACACCGTCCAGGAATTTAGAAATATTTAACACCTAAAGTGTTTCGAGTTACATATAATATAAATATATAAAAGTAATATAAATATTATCATATTCTGAGAGCTGGATAAATTAATGTAATGCGGGTTATTATATTTAGTTCAAGCCATCAAAAACAAAGTATGAATGGTACAAAAAATTAATTCCTTGGTCTTAAAATTATATAACCGCAATAAGTATTTCTGTACGTAAAAGATAAATTATAGGCACACTTAATAGTATATTAATACACTATAATCGCTCTCACACAAAAACCAGCATGATGATGGAGAAAACCCGTTCATAAGTCGTTATGAAGTCATTTTTTGACATTGAATGGTATATTGTCTCGAGGAATGACTAGCAGAACTGGAAAATTCAATGCCCTCGATGAGATGCCATAACGACACGATGCAATAAAAACTGGTATCGACGCCATTGACCTGAACGCCTTTATCTTGAGAATTTGAGTCAATGGTTCTTCAAGCAACAATATAAAACACTTACAAACTAATTACAAATTACTATCCTAATAAGGCCAAATATTGGGCGGTTCTTTATCACTATTTTTAGTAATTAAATAAAATTCTAAATTTAACAATAAAACTTTATTTTTTGAACATATTTTGCAGATAAAACTTCTAAGGAAGTCAAAACTATCATATAATAAATTCTATCTTCATTAGGATATAAAAAATTTAAAAACAGTAAAAAACAAAATTATAGTTATTTATTTAATAATTAATGGCATATCCAAATGAATTGATGAATGATTACAGACATAGTAAATGAATTGATTACATTTCCTAACAGGAGGCCTGATGAGTTGGGCGTTCGCGAGATCTAATTGGGGAATTATTTTTGAAATATTAGAATAAATTAATTGAAAAATAATTCTCCAGGCCAAGTTTGTAATAAGAATCGTTTTACACATATGTATATCTGTGTCGGGCAATAGAAAATTTTGAAACTTTTTATTTTTGTATGTTGTGGAATAGCACTCATTTTCCACATAATTCAGGCTAATTTCCAAGGATATTAGTTTTTCAGCCGCCATAGAAACATAAAATCTAAAGATGTTTTGTAAACTTTCTTTTTGTTTTGGTGCTACAACTTTTTTTTTTTTTTAGGTTTGTAAATTAATAAGTAGTTCAACGATCATTACTATCAGACATAGCGTGTAGTCAACGATTTTTTAAATTAAATTTGTAATAAGTCAAATTAAATATCTAAAATTGGTATCTCAATTCGACTTAATTAAACACATTCTTTATACCAGGAGCGGAAAATGTTGAGAGCGCATACAATTTAATTTACAATGGACAGGTCAAACTTTTATTTACATAAAATATTACATATATTAAAGACATAAAATTACTAACAATCTCAACGAAAAATCCGGAATTGCTAAAACACCCATTGTAGCAACCCATAAATACCACCTCATAAATAGACCCATTTTATTCCTACTTACGGGAGATTATTTATTCCATTGGTTGTTTTTATGATTAACGATTAACTATAAATTTATAGATGCATTACATTGTAGCAAACCCTTGAGGATGCGAGGAGAGAGTCGAATTTGATGAACGTAAATATCAATTTGCATTTCAGAAACGATATATGATATATAGAAATTTGTAGGCGCTAGAAATCTTAGTAAAATAATGATTTGGTGCCTTCTTGTACATTATGTACTCTGATTGTAATATATATATTTCAGTTATGAACTGAAAAGGTATTTATAAGTAGTTAGTGAAAACAAAATAAAAGAAATAAAAAAAATCGCTATTATAAGTAAGCCACGCCGAGAACCTTGTTATAAGAATGATTAATCATAATATAGTTGTAAAAGAATCGTAAAACGTCAAGAATTATAAACAAACATAATTCATATATTTTACAAGGACGAGCTATAATTATTTCCATTAAATTCCACACTACCAATAAAGAAATAAAGGGAAAAAATCCAAATTAATAATAAAGAGGGCTCATAAAAATAAGCCAATAAGGATGACCCGAAAAGATGAAGTAAAAGCCCACCGATTGAATAAAGACCGCCATCTTTGAACCGCTCCAAAATGGCCGACGATATATAAGTTCCAAGAAGACTTGGATTATCTGGCTTCCTTTATTGATATAAAAATCCTTTCCAGCCTTCCCCTTTCTTCGAAGAAATATTCTCCAACAGGTGTACTGAACGAATTTCTCGGAAAAGACTGGAAAATGTTTATTCCTCCCTGTAATGAAACTTTCCTGGAAACTTTAATTTTCTAAAAACTCCAAAAGCTTGCCGATAAAGAATTTCATAAAGAGGGCATGATTAGGGATTCTCTAAGGAATATCCCGAGATTGGTTCGTACGATACTGGGAGCTTCGTAAGATCGACCAAATTGAATTTGGTGAAACCAATCTTTCCACGCATAAAAGCTCAAGTAATCTATCTTTAATACTTACACAAAAACTCAGTAAAAAAAACCTTTTTTTCTACTAAAAGGTTAGAGAGACTTTTTAAAAGCGATGTCGCATGTTTCATTGGACAGTTTGCTTTCATAAAATGTAAATTACATATTTTACTTGAAGCTATATAGCACTATTATTTTGTACTTACACGATTTTTTTTTTTTTTTT
>NW_027116653.1:56576-63955 GCF_000696795.3 Halyomorpha halys | reverse complement strand
CGACGTTTTTCTGTTAATAATGCCTGTATATGACGAGGTAAGTTGGTTTCTCTAAAACTTTTTATGTTCATTGGGGAAGTATTGTTAGTAATAGTAGTTCCTATTGATCTAGAAATTTTTTCGATAGCAGTGTCGATCTGTTCTTTTGTTTTTAGTGGAATTTTTAAGTCAAGTACGTTTTCAAGATCAGTCCGAAAATTACTTACACGATTTAAAATAGAAAACATTGATTAAATTTCACTTTTCGCATCAGCAAAAGCTTTGTGCAAAATCAGCATCTTTCTGGAGAGAGCTATCACCGTTGTCTTCTATAATCGCGTAAATGCAAAAGTTTGGTGAATTTTGGCAGATGCTAATTCTATGAACATTTATTAGGTCTACCGCACTACTCGACGTTTCCCAGGCAATTACCACGAAAAATGTTTTAGTAAAACCTTTAAATTTATGAAGGATAATGAACAGTAGATAAATTATCATAATTTTACTATGATATAAAAAAAATAATATGCACACACACACAAATAAAATAAATCACTTTTTTCATTCTAGAGACTTTTTAAAGTGAGAAAATTGAATGGGTACTAAAAATAGTTGAGACGAGATATCTCTAGAATGATGTTGATTGCTTTTTAATCATAAATATCGTAGTGTTGATATTTTCTTAAATACGAGGTTATCATTAAAGCCTTAAGCTTAATCGAGGATACGTAAATATTTAAATCAACTATCAACGAATCAACACTGACCAACATCAACATTGTATACCACAATAGTCTGTTCCAAGCTAGATTATTCTTTTATCTATGGCTTTGCCCGCCGCTGAACTCTTACCAAGCTCGATTCAGTACATCATACAGGAATCCGTATTGCTACCAGTGCATTCAGGACCAGTCCCATTCTCAGCATTTGCTCTGAAGCAGGCCTACCTCCACTATCATTTAGGTGACAAAAATTAGCCATTAATTATGTTTCCAAATTATTTCAACAAACAAATCACCCAACTTACAAATATATTTTCCGATCTACTACACTACCTCTGGTAGAAAGAATCACTCTGGCTATCTCTACACTGAAAACAATTCCGATAATGAAGCCACAAATTCAGAACCCACCTTGGACTCTAAAAAAAACTGTAACAATGCTACATCTGTCCCATTATGCACAAAAATAAGACCACATCTGTCAGGTATAAAGTACGGCCGTCCCGTCTTATAGAAAATAATCCGGAACCTTTTTTAATATACACTGATGGTTCCAAATCCAGAAGCTCAACCGCCTTATTTTTCGTTACTCGCGATTCAACCCACAAATTTAAATTACATAAGTTATGCTCAACATGCACCGCCGGACTCCACGAGATAGCATCAGCCCTCCATTCTTGCCTTTCAATAACTCAAAAGACAATTGTAATAATTTCAGAGTCGTTGAGCTCTCTAAAAAGTTTTAGAACCATGTACCCTGCACATCCACTCATCATAAGAACACAATATTTTCTCCTAAAACTATCACAACAAGGTAAGTCCATAATTTTCATATGGGCTCCAAGGCACATTGGCATTGTTGATAACGAGCTCGTAGACAAAGCTGCCAGAGAGGCACTCACGCTTCCTGGCCGAGGCATTGCCGTTCTTGCCCCATCAGAACTCAGTACACCCCTTAAATTACAAATATTGAAAAGATGGCAGACCAAGTGGGATGAAAGTTCTCCGAGTAAATTAAAAGGAATCAAAAGAGTAGTAAAACCATGGTCGACATCCAACCGCAACCGCCGCAGGGAGGAAGTTGCTCTAACCCGCTTGAGAATAGGTCACACTCTCCTTACACACTCACCTGATCAGAAAAATGTGCAAATATTGTCAGTCCATTCTCACGATTAACATATTTTTGAAAAATGAACTCACTATTTGCCAACCTGTTTATTGTTGGCATAAGACTGACCCTAAATTTATCAGAAGCTATCACAGATGATACATTAGTGTTTAAATTCGAAAAAGTAAATCGCCTTCTTTCTAAATTACAACTCATCTTAGATTTTAATTTTTAATTTATTATTTTTATTTTATTTATTACTAATTTTAACATTTGTATTAATCACGTTCTTCTTTTACATTTGTGTGTGTGTGGTGTTTGTAGTTTCATCATAATAGCATGCCATAGGCGTTGATGACCAAAGCGTTTTACACCTTTAAACAACAATAATCAAACAATCAACATTGATTTTTGAATTTTGAACAAGAAAAACTTGAAGCATAAAATGAAATAAGGATTTTCAATTAATGATAATAATAATAATAATAATAATAATAATAACCCAATCTACAACAAATCTAGTTCCAAATTTTATGTTATTTTACCCAAGTGGTGGTTTTATTTAGTAGATTGATTCATTCCTCTTACACTGCAAGGGCATCTTAATATTCTAGAGGTGGAAGAGGGGACTAGATGTCGGTTGGTCAAAGAGGCCGCTAAAGGACACCTATAGGATGATAGCCGGGCATTTGGTCATCAACCTCTTGAGTCGCCCCTATCATCCTTCATGAGGAAATCCTATCTTCTTAGAACGTAATAGTAGGCTCTAATGAGGAGTTGACGAAATGATATTCTGGTGCACGAAAGGAAGAACATTGTCAATAACAATTCAGAGGAATTGGCGTCAGCAATAAATATTGCAAATAGGCAACAATCGAGAATGAGAGGAAAATACAATTTAAGTATTGATAAGCAATAATTTATTTGGATGAGAAACAAAATAAATCAAGAATAACAATATCGTTGACAAGTTGGACATATTTTACATGAATATTTAAAATATGACTCTTTTTTTATTCTTGAAAACTGAAAACAAAAGAAATGTTTTTTCACTGAATGTATTGAATAAAATTTACACATTAACTAAGATTTTTTTAACCCCCCTGTAATAAAATTACATACATAAAAAGAATTATATATTGAAGATTTTACCTTCTATTGCCTAGTAGCATAATAAGTTTGCTAGGTGAACAATTTTTTTTCACCCTCCTATTACAATACAATTAAAACAAATAAGACATACATAAGATAAATATTTATGTGTAAACAATAATGACTGTTTGCTTACTTTTCAAGCTTACTTACTAAGCAAAAAAGAAATAACAGATGTTTTAAACAATACCATGGCGAATTTATTTAACTAAGTAGGTAAAATTTAATCTTTAATTAATAATAATAATTACCAAATTTGCGATATACGTAAAAAAAAACAACAAAAAAACTGGTAACTTTGAGAGAGCCTAGGAATTATTTGTTATAATAAAATAATTATTTATTATGATTAGTGTTATTTATTTTTAAACAGAATTTCACTTTAAATGTTTTACGATATAAGAACTATCCCAAAAGTCTAATTCAAATACTTATATTTGTTTGTACTTCCACTCAGCAATAAATGGAATATAAAATAAGGGAAAGTCTTGTGATGGTGGAAAATTTCTTATTCGGGTTTTCGATGAGAAATATTCCTCTAAAATTTTGTTTAATTAAAAAAAACAAATAAACATATTTAATTGTTAGCAAAAATAAAAGGGACGGCCGTGCGCGATGGGGCCTGGACAGAACGCTCGGTTGGGAATTTAGTGGGTTGGTTGTCCAGTTAATATTTATTTCTCGGAGGTCACGAGATATGAATTTTGACCTTGGTTAGCACAAGTTGGCATCTCAAAAGTAGCCGCCGGGGGTTGACAAAAAGGATGAAGGACCACTAAGTCCACTTGCAGGACTAGTTCCCCCCACCAGTTACCAATACCAATAAGAAAAAATAGAAAATACATAAATTAAGGAATATTATAATTAAATAAAGAAGACAAAAGAAAACAGAGACAGGATTGAATCGGGAAAAAAACGAGATAGTCCGAACTTTCCCATTGCAAGCATATGTTTACTACTTCGTTATTATTTGTTGAACCGTTTTATTCTTGGTGTGAAAATAGTTAATATTCGTAATTTCAACCTTAAGAACCCTAAATATTTATTTTTATAGGAAGAACAAAAAAAAAAATGTTTTGCTGAAAATTTTCGCCCATCACAAATCACAATAAATGGGGATAACATGAACAGGAGTCCACTATTCTACTCAAAACATGGAGACGTAAATAGGTTGGTAAGTGAAAGTTGTCTGATGCTCGCACCGTACCAGATTTTTTAATATATATTTATAGGAATTTCGTGATTATTATAAATATAGAACGGCTTCACAAGTCTATTTTGGAATAAACCAAGATCAAAAACATTTTCAACATTTTAATACAATAGTTACATTTAAAAAACTTAGAAAATACTGTAAACAAAATATGTTTTCAATGATTTATAAATATATTTCGAGCATTAATTATATTTAACGATATTTACATATCATTAACACGATGCTGATGTGTAAATATCATAATTTCCACTTAAATCAATAAACAAGTTGTGATAAAATTAAACAAACCGCAAACCTAAACTCCTAATGTTGAATGATATAAATAGTTTTTATTGTTAAATTCTACAATAATACATCAAAACATTTAATGACTGATAAACGTTTAAACTGAATTGAATCAGGTTAATTAATATATTAAATATAAACAGTGGTTTTTCATTATAGAGTACTTTCAATGATTCATTATTTGTATTTTTTTTTTTTTTGCAGCGGTACAATTTACACGCTATTCTTTTGAAAATGAAAGGAATTGATCGTTTTTTGTTCCTTAATTACTTTTTAGAATGATATATAAATATATATTGATGCAGTTAGAAAATTTAAAATGATTAATTTATTGAAACATAATGTACTAATGCAAATTAAATTGAAAGTAGTTATATTAATAAAATTAAAGAAATTAACTAAAAGAAAAATTACACACTGAATTTTTATCATTAGAGTAAGAATGAATTGGTGTAAAAAAATATATATTTTAAACATATTGCGCGATTTATAAATTTTTACTATATTTTATAGGGGTGGTTTATTGTATTTCTTTTAATTTAAAGGTAATCCATTTATAAATTTGAGTAATTCTAAAATTGTTGTATGCAAATCCTTGCCTCCTCTCTAATGAGACGGATGGGCCTCATCCAATATTTACTAGGCCATAGAAAATGATTCATGCTATAAAACTTCAGTTATAACAAGCAATTGGTGACTTTCAATACAAGGTTCGATGTTCATTAAAGTAGTTTTAAAAGTTCTTTTCTAGGAACTAAGCAAGTAAGTTTTATTTTATTTTTTTTTTTAAGTTTCTAGGAAGTCGCAAAGTTTTGATGGCCTAAGCGCAAACTAATTTTCTAGAAAAAGAACTATCTCCCTGCCTCTGTTCCATCATGAGTAAGTGAGCTATAGGTATAATGAAAGGTTAATTATTCTTTTTTTAGAACCATAAAGAGAAAAAACGTAAAGAACTTAAACCGTGACGGTTTTAGTTTGCAATTTCATTTTAATTACTATTAGAACAATACAAATCAAAAAGGATTCTTTAAAATGCATATGTGTGAGAAAAAGAATTGGACGCTACTTAGTATAACAGTCTTAACTCCCATCTGTTTTTAATCCTTTTAAAATAATTCTTGTAATGAAAAGAGGTAGCTTCAGTAAAATGTGAATTGAAATTTATTTTATATTAAATAATTTAATATTAAAAATATTCTGCGGTATCCCTTCGTAGAATTTTATAAACTCCAAAACAATAAAATTCTCAGAAGCCAATTAAAAGCGGAGAAAAAATATCATACTATGAAAAAAATGTAAAGCTGATTAACGAGAATCCACGTTCACGGATTAAAGAGCCGACGAAAAGCAATTTCCAGGCAACTGAGATAGCGTAGGGGGTTTGGCAAGGTTCAACGCTAGTCTAATCTCTGTTCACATTTATCATACCACCTAGTGCTATTAGGAGATGAAGAGACCCGCTGTCTCACGAGATAGAAATTGGCCCAGTATATTATGGGACAATTCTAGAAGTGAGTGTGTGGGTTTAGCCAAAAAAAATAGTGCACATTAAAGCTGGGCCGATTTATTCGTTAAAAAAAAATTATTAATTAATTATGAGAGATAGTTGACCGTGGATGACTTATACGAGGAGAAGATGGATAGGGGTGCGGTCAAAATAAAACACAAATAAGTTGTTGTAACTTATTTAATCGTACCAACGTTTCGGCTAGAGTTTCTAGCCTTCATCAGGGCTAAGAACAGAACAAGATAACAACCAATGAATATAGAATAAAAAAGAAAATATAAACAGAATGACATAAAGTGAATAATTTTACAGAATGGAATTAATAAAATAAAGTGATAAGAGAAGTAGAAAATAAAATGTAAAACATAGGTAATTGAATAAGTAGGTATAGATAGGTACAAAGAAATAAGAATATATTAGTTATTAATAATTTAAATATTAAAATATGGAAAGAAAAATAAAATTGAGAGAAAGAAAATATATGTAACTATGATAATTGATAAGGAGGCAAAATATAAGTAAAGTTTAACAAAAGAAATGAATAGAAACAAAAATATTTTTAAACAACAATAATAATATATGGTGAACATAACTAATAACGTGGGTAAGGAAAATTGATAATGGAAGGGGAGATAAAATAAGATTAAGCATTTTTGGCGCGTAGCTCAAAAAGTTTATATTTTTTTCATAGTTATTGTATCCCAATCGCTTTGTCTATTCTTGAAGAATAAAGAAAAAATATTACTGATTCTATTAAATGATTTTAATTCACTAAAAATAAAAAAAACATAATGAGGATTTCAGTAAAGTTGATAAACAAAATTCATAAAAGTCATATTCGTTTTTAGGGTCTCTGAAATCCAAAAATATCATTATTGAAAGTTATTTAAAATTATTTATTTATATACTCGATTTATTTGGAGGTTTTTTAAAAATTATTCTGGGGGTTATTGTTCACATAATGCTTCATAACTCTTCTGCATTTTATCCAATTCCTATGATAATGCAACCGTTGAAAAGCTAGATGTTTCCTCTTTTAACCTACATCAACATGTTTAACTTGTTAATGCCCTTAAAGGGGCGAAGTATTAATTTCAAATAAAAAATAACATTTTAAACGTTTTATTTTATATTCCCGGTTCCTATTTGTTTAATAACCCTTTGGTGCAGTTTATAGAGCCCTAAACCACTGCTGAGTTTGGTGTAGACTGGTTGAGTTTTTTTAAATTAAAATCAAAGCCAATTAAGGTGCAGCTTTCGGGCCAAAAATGTTTATAATCTTATATTTTCGAAAATTAGTATTAGAGGGTTTCTCTAAAAACAAATACCAACTGAATTGTTTTAATACAATACTAATATTGAAGCACAATGAGGGTTATTATATAAAACCTATTTCTATTTTATGTAATA
>NW_027116653.1:55213-56526 GCF_000696795.3 Halyomorpha halys | reverse complement strand
GTAATCTACCACTACACATCCTGGCTTACTTACGTGGTTAAACACTTTTTCATTATATATGTATGAATTTTATGCATATATATATATATATATATGAATTGTGTAAAATATTAAGAAAAATCACGTTAATCGGACCAGTATTAACGATTATCCAGCGAAGTTAGCTGTCACCATTGACGTTCCTATAATTCCTGTCGTATCACTTTATTAATATAAATTAATTTTGATTTAAATCAAAGATTAAACAATAGAGTTCAATTAATGTATTTATTTATTACATTTATTAAAGTAGTATATTTTTTATTTAGGACTCAGGATATCTAACTGTTCAATATTACTTGATGCAGAGATAAACTCAGTTAATGACCTAACAGCCAAGACATTTGTCATCTGATCCATGGCATTCAGGTGATCCTGACGCACGCAGGATTCTTGGAGGAGATTTCATCAATCACGAAAAATCAATCATTAATATGCCATACTCATAGCCGTCTCTGTGGCCGCGGGCCACATGGTTCCAACAACCTTACAGATCTCCAAGTTCAATCGTCCATTCAAATCTCTACTGATTGAATACTGAGACCGAAGCGAAATTTACGAATATACTAGGAATAGCAAACATAAGGAACGCTGGGATAAATGTTAAGGTTCATAAAAATACAAGAAAAAATTGAAATAACTCTTGATCTATGGATTAAACATAACGGTATATATCGAGGAATAAATTATGCAATCAGTATTTTTAAACCCCTAGGCCGAAAGAGAAAACCGTTGACAGTGTACTGTAAACCAAACATATTTTTAATATATTAAGTTTAAAAATATTATTAATATATGCGACGAGATAAATTGTTTTCAGTTTAAAGGGAGGACAATTAAATATATGAATGTGAAGTTCATATTAGGATTATAATATATCTTTATATTTTTTATAACATATCTTTTAATAATTTATATATTTCAATAAAAAGAATATTTAAGCTAAGGGTTCCTTCCAAAGAAACAATCGTTTTATTAATTTACTGGGTAAATTAATTCTCCTAATATGATATGGTGAGTTGAGTTAATAGTACCATGATAAATTGGGTTCTAAAATGCTAAAACTGATTTCTTGTATAAAATACCGGCAGGCCTAGGTTCTACGACAGAACCCTATATATATTGTAATATGCTCTTTTTTAGTAAATAGTATATTTTTGATGTATAAAGGGTTTTGATATGTTTTATTTTATGTATAATTTTAATATTGTTATTTTAAATTAAAAAGCAAGCTAACCAGTTTTCTTTGGTTGGAAGATGGCGGTACGTATTCG
>NW_027116653.1:48384-54524 GCF_000696795.3 Halyomorpha halys | reverse complement strand
ATGATGATATTCATATGAATATCATGAAAAAAAAAAGAACTGATTTCTAACAACCACATTGGTTGGTATCCTTATTTATTTTTATATTTTTAAATTCCTATTTATTTTTTAGTTATTAACCGTTAACTTAATATTTATATAATATTGTTCATTTGTTTTTTAATTCATCAATTACAAAATATTTAGATTGACTTTTATTTATAGTCTCTATTCCTATTTAGCTTACTGTTTATATAAGAAAAAAATATAGAGTATATGTTTATTTCGTTTTATTTTAAATAGTATCATTATGTCATCTTTGTATATCTTAGACATACACCAAGATTTTTTTTGTTTCCTTTTAGTTTTTCTTTTTCTTTAGTAAACTAAGATATGTTTACCTACCTATTAGGCCAACCCCCTTAATATGTGTCCAGGCTATAACAAAGATAAATAAATAAAATCAACTTTAAAATATCGGCATCAAGCAAACAAGACATGAGTTCGGACTATTCAGTATTTATATCGAACTACTGTAATAGGAAATTAGTAAACAAGAGATTCGACTCAATCTTTGGAGAACATGAAATTTTCAAATTTATATTTAAAAATAAAACTATGGTATCATAAAAATTGAAAGACCAAGAACAAATTTGAATATATTTTAAAAATAGCAACACCATCGACGCCATATAATTTGGGGAGGAAGGTATTTTCTGAGTACGAAGATCATTAAATTATTTTTATACTGAAGGGCGTTCTCGGAATATGTTTTCCAACCCTGTTTTCCTTTCAAGTGCTCTGACATTAAATCTTGGAAGGACAAAAGGGAAGGACGATGGGAACAAGGCGGGCACCCTGCCAGTTAGTGACCTTACCCAAAGCTCGTCACTTACCTTATTCAAAGCAAATGGTAATTCCAAGCTGGAGCTGACTGGAATCTCCATAAGAGGAAAAGGCAAATTAGTATGGAGATGAGGAAAACTCCAATTTCTAATTAGAAAATAATGTGAAAATTCAATGAAAAATGGTAAAGTAGTTGCGTCTCAAATTTGTTCGATTCTCAGTAGATCGGGATTTTTCTGAATGGGATGTGTCTGGAAAGGGAATGATCTTATTAGGCTAATGAGTAAGCATTTGATTAAGTAATCAGCGATCCAGTCAAATACACCGAAAGAATAACTGAGTAGCCTCATGAATAAGATTCAGTTTCGGAAAAAATATTTATCCAGGTTTAATGCCAATTATAAATTACTACCAGGTGTATTATTAAAAAATGTTAGGTATTTGTGATAAAATTTCAGTATCAATAGAACGTAACTTTCTATTGACACATGTTACACTGGACCTTGTAAACTGAGCTTTTTATTTAAGAAACAGGATTTTGGAATCAGGCTTCGAAAAGGGTAAAATTTTATTTGATAAGTGAGATAATGTAGAAGATGCTACGTCTTTTTTTATTTTGGCATGCTGCTGACAAAGTAGGTGTCAACCATGTAGTAATGACATAAAATATTGTAACAACTTTACTACTTTACTTTCAAATTAACAATATTTACTCAGAAATAAAAAAGTGATAAACAAAACGAGTAAGCAAGAGAGTAATTGAGGTAGATTGCCAAACGTTCTGTGACTATACCTGCTGCTCTGCCACTAGGAGTGCTCAATCATTTCAGAAGATTACGAGGATATAATAAAATATCTTTTTTCAATACTTTGAACTCAAATTGTTTAAAAACCCTCACGAGTTAATTCTGAGTAACTTAAAACGTCGAACTTAAATATCGCTTGAGCACTTCGCTCAAAAAATGGTTACAAAACAACCATACGGACAGATTTAAGTCTTTTAATTTTTTAGTATTTAGAGATCATATCGTTTGAAAAGAATCTCATTCAATAATTATAGCCATGCAACTAGAACATAGGTTAAGCCGTTTTATAAAAATTAAAATCGAAATGAACCCATAAATCAGGAGGTTATGAGACCCCTTAAATACAAAATCCACCTTTTTGGCTTTGCCGTAATTGGGTAAAAAGAGGAATGGATCTCTCTAAAAAACCGAGAACCGCAAACTTTCTTACGATTAGCTGATTAGATAAGCTTAGTTTCTTTGTAAGGGATTACTTTATATTATAAAAAATATATGATCAATTTATATTCCTAATACCAGGAACGTGCCCTATATAAGATAATTGGACTTCTTTATGGTAGTCAATTTTTTAGCAGTTGAAAAAAATTATAATAATAAAGTAAATTTCTTTTAATTAATTCCGGAAATAAATTTAACACTTCCAAGAACTCCCTTCTCTCCCCTATAAAGTTAAATTTAATTAGTCCAGACCTTTGCTGTTTTCATTTTCCATAAAATAAAACTCTTTTACATTTATTAATTTGATTTAATTCTTTTCAGTGTATGGTCCGTTCTTTGATGGATGATGAATTAAATATGTTGACGAATTCTTAGAATATCCACCAAATATTCATATATTCATATATTCAGTGAACTATCTAAAGAATTGAGGAAAATTCAGTTAACAGTGTCACACCTGACTCGCATGATATGTCCGAGATTCACTGAAATGATATCTCATTTTGTTATGAACTAACAAAGACTGCCATCGCTTAATTAATTTTCTGAATATTTTTTATAGAAAATAAAATAAAATCGAATATGTTTAGTAAATTTCTGATTCCGAAACAGAATGCTTGTTCATTATGAAGAAACATGAACTTTCTTTAATAATTTAATTAATAAATAAATTGATACCTAAATTATTAATAATTTGTTTTGAAAGTTAATCATGAGGCGTTCGGTCGTAAAACATGGTAACTGATAAAAAGAAAACTTTAACAATGGCATAATTTCACCATAATCTAATATCAACATTATTCTCTTAATAAAACAAATTCCTTAAAAAAATGTTCAATAAGTTTGTTTTATTTAAGCCATGAGTCTTATCATACCGTATGGCCAATGTATGTATAACCAATATATTATGTTTATATTGTATTTTGTTGTTGTTGTTGTTTGTTGCTTAAAGCCGTAAAACCCTCTGGTCATCAACGCCTATGGCATGATAAAAGTAAAAAAATAAAAAAAAAATAAATAAATAAATAAAAAATAGAAAAATAAAAAAAAATAGAAAAAAATATTGTATATATTGTAAAATATTGTATATATTGCAATATAAAAAAATATTGTATATATTGTAAAATATTTTATATATTGTATTTTAATTCTTGCATTGAAAATAAAAAAGAAATCTGTACCGTTTCAGCCCATAACGGGACTGGGGATTCTGTACATATAAGGAAGTACTGTTTCTTGAACAACGATTGTGCAAGGTGATTTTTTAATGATCACGCTCAACCGCCAGATTTTCCCCTAATTAAGGGTACCCACTTTATGAGGCTGGGTGGATCCTGGAGAGATCCCCTAATCCACTATTTAATTATACATATATTGGTTGTTACGGAAATGGTTTGATTGTTTTAATTCTAATCATAGATATTTAGATTAAATGACAGTAGCCTATAAAGCAGTGATCGGAATCCACTTGAGTGTTCCTTTGTGAGTTAAGCTGCTCGGAGTTACGACCATAGCTGCTGAGTAAGGAGCGCTGAGTTTGCTCTCTTCGGCTATCTGTGTACAAACAGATGCGTAGGAGCGTCTTTCTTGGTAAAAACTGCCTCCGTTCCTCTACTTCTAGATAACATCGTCAATAGTGAGAATTCTTGCTAAGCTTTACTCGTTTCCTGGACCCAGTGACTTGGTCTTCAAGCCAAACATGGAGCGATATTACTGTTAACAAACAGAACACGCAGTTCCTTCCAATAAGATATGAAGAACTTATTCGTAGTCCAATGTCAGAGAGGTCTCAGAGATTGGATTCGTGAGAATATATAAAAATTTGTCAAGATGTCTAGAAAGGATATGAGGTCTCACAATTCTTTTGGTATCTTTCTGTTTCCATATGTAGTGCATTTTAAAATTTTACAAACTCATACAACAAAACAGATCTCTTAGTCCTAAGCCTTTGTGATAAAAAATAAGAAAACAATTAATTTAAAAATATTGAAATGAGTAATTTTTTATTTAAAACAAAACAAATATATAATGATGAGGAGATAGTTGGAAGTTTAGAGCCTTTGTCAAGTAAGTGTTGTATCAATCGGAATCTACGAGCAGTTTCTTGTCGGTTCAGTCTTGTGTGCGGATTCCAAGTAAGTCTCTTGTCAAGATGGTGTCTTAAGTCTCGAATCTGTTCAACAGGCGTTAGTGGAGTGTTTGGAAAGGATACTGCAGGACAGGAGGGTAGAGGTTTAGGACGGAGAGTAAAGGTGATCTAATGGGATTTGTCAGAATTTATTTTGATTGTCCAGTTTTGACACCATTCTTAAATAGATGTTATGTGCGTCTGTAGTGTTTTTGATGCATTAGTTGGGTCTTTGTTTACAGAAAGCATACATGTGTCATCAGCGTATGTTGTTAGGACTGTGTTAGGGTGGGTTGGGATGTCAGCTGTATACACCGTATAAAGAATGGGACCTAAAATACTACCTTGAGAAACACCGGCGGACTGAGAAAAGCGTGATGAATAGGCTAGGTTATGATTTACTTAAAAGGTTCTATTAGAGAGGTAGAAGCGGATTATAAGGAAATATGTAGGGGGTAGGAATAGACGAAGTTTATAGAGCAGACCTGGGAAACATAATTTAAATCTATTATTTTATATAACTATATCGAAGCTTAACATAATAGATATTTTATGTATCAATTTGTTAATCTCAAAAAGTAAAAATTCTAAGGAAAATTTCCAATCTAGATCAGCAAAAATATTTAAAGTGACGCCAAAAATTGATGACAATAAAATGAATATACAATGCTAGTTGTCATGATTTTATAAAACTTAGTTTACACATAGTCTGGTTCCAAAAAATGGTACAATCTTCTGTCAGGCTTATACAATTTGGGCTTGACTTCTCCTATTTCTTCTTCAAGAAAATCGCAACTTTCGTAAACTAATTTTATCAAATAACGTTACCGACCAAACATGCAATAAAGAAATGCCATATATTAAAATATACATACCTCAATTCTTTAAAGAATTCTTAGAGGCATTACAAAATGTTACGAGGTAGTAGAATACATGAGTACAATACATATCCAAGACAAAGCCAACAGAATAGGAATAAATAACATGAGAGACCTCATCCTCGAAGGAACAAGGAACTTTATTAAGTCAAGAGGAGTTGCCTGTGGGACCGCTCTCCCTCATACCATATTCATGGCATTATTGCTTCAAGTCATCTAATTCACGGAGTGCCAACAATTCTTTATAATACGTGAGAAAACCAAGTAATAAAAATAATTAAGTATATAATTGCCAGAATTATTTTAAAATGCATTAGTGTAATATCATTTTTTTTATTGACTAATTAGTAATCATTAGCTATAGAATGGATTAAATAAGATAGTTCCAGTTGTGATCAGAAAGAAAAAAAAACACTAAATGACTATATTTGGCTTTCAATAAATAGTTTTTTTTACTATTTTGGATTCATTTGTAATCTCCACCATTATCCATCATTTTCTTTTCAATTATTAACTCTGATGGACTCCTTAAATTAAAAAAAAAGTAAATAAAAAAAATAAACATGTTATTCGCAGAGAAGAGAACATAACTAATAAATATGAGATGTAGTTTTGTTCTTAACGGTCACTAAAATAATTCTATATCTAGTACCATGCGGCATATTCCAGTTAGAGTCTTTTCAAAATAATACAACTACAATACCCATATTTTTTTAAGTTATACAATTAACATTTATTTGGAAATTAATCAATCAGCTTTTTTTTTGTGAGTGATTTCCCTTAGAAAACATATTAAAGCCAGTTTTTTTGGCTAGAACCTTGTCAAACCAAGGGCAGGAAATGATTACTGAAATATATTATTCCTTGATATAGTTTTTATTGAAGAATTCGTTGAAAAGAATTTAATAAATTTCAAGCATACAGAGATGAAGATGATGCCTCTTTTTACGTCTAGAAGAAAGGGTAGGGAGGATGTTCAATTCCTCGATGTCCTATATATTTGTTAATTATTATTATAATATGTATATAAATATATATATGATAATTTTTTAACAATCAGTGACT